>NC_133150.1:40413299-40713299 GCF_048418815.1 Hemitrygon akajei | reverse complement strand
TCTTCGACTCTATACAGATTACAGAGAAGGAGGTGTTTGCTGACTTGAGGGATGGTAGGGAGGACAAATCTCCAGGGTCTGAGAAGGTGTTCCATCGGACCCTGCAGGAGGCAAATGCTGAAATTGCTGGGGCCCTAGCAAAAATACTTGAGTCATCCTTAGTGACAGGTGTGGTCCCAGAGGATTGGAGGATAGCCAATGTTGTTACGATGTTTCTTTCCTCTCTTTTCTATAAGTGTATACCTCAGATAAATATGTGGAGATTTGTGGCACAGTCAGTCCATGTTGACAGGAACATCTCTGACTCCATCACACTGAGCACTGGATCCCCACAAGGCTGTGTGCTTAGCCCATTGCTGTTTACACTGTTAACACATGACTGTGCAGCCAGATTCAAGGAGAACCTGATCATTAAATTTGCTGATGATACCACAGTGGTGGGGCTCATCAGCAAAAATGATGAAACAATGTACAGGGAGGAGGTCAAACACCTAGAGAGCTGGTGCAGTGACAACAACTCGATCCCTAATGTCACCAAAACCAAGGAGATGATCGTTGATTTCAGACGGTCTCGCCTGAGCACACACCCCTCAGCATCAGCAGCTCCACAGAGGAGAGAGTGGAAAACATCAAGTTCCTTGGGGTGCAGATCTCGGACAATCTCACCTTGTCCAGGAACACCACTGGGATTGTGAAACGAGCAGAGATTGCACTTTCTGAGGAAGCTTAAGCAAGCATCACTCACCACTAACATCTTAACTACATTCTACAGAGGCGTGGTTGAGAGTGTCCTGACCTTTTGCATCACAACCTGGTACTCCAGCTGCAGTGCTGCCGACAAAAAAGCCTTGCAG
Organism: Hemitrygon akajei; assembly: GCF_048418815.1. Taxonomy (NCBI): domain Eukaryota; kingdom Metazoa; phylum Chordata; class Chondrichthyes; order Myliobatiformes; family Dasyatidae; genus Hemitrygon; species Hemitrygon akajei. Next base: position 40,712,445 of record NC_133150.1, on the reverse strand, counting down.
AGGGTGGTTAGGGGAGCAGAGAATTTTATTGGGGTCTCCCTACCTTCTGTCCAAGACCTCTTTCAGAGTCTATGCCTCCAGAAGACACGGTGCATCATTAAAGACCCTTCACACTCTCTCCATGAACTGTTTGTTCTTCTGCCATCAGGTAAACGTTACAGGAGCATCAAAACAAAAACCACAAGGCTACTAAACAGCTTCCTCCCACAGGCAGTCAGACTGCTAAATAGCTGCTCTACCTGACTCTGCTTTGGACACTCTTAACTTGCACTGGACACTTATAACTTGTTTTTGACTGACATGTGGCTGTTGTGTTTTACTATTTATTGTTATGTTTATTATTTAGTGTTGCGTTTGTTATGTTATGATTGCACTGCCCCTGGGAAACGCTGTCTCATTCTGCCCTGCAGAGCTGATGTACGGTTAGAATGACAATAAAATTTTTGAATCTTGAATCTTGTCATTGGAGAGAGTCCATTCTTGAGAGTTTCCCAAGAATGATTCTGGAAATGAAGGGGTTAATATATGAGGAGCATTTTGCAGCTTTGGACCTGAACTCAATGGAACTTAAAACAATGCATAGGGATCTCATTGAAAACTACCGAATATTGAAGGGCCTAGATAGGGTGGATGTGGAGAGGATGTTTCCTATGGTGGGGTTATCTACAACTCAAGGACACATCCTCAAAACTGAGGGTTGTCCTTGAGAACAGAGGTAAGGAGGAATTCCTTTTGGCTAGAGAGTAGTGAATCTGTGGAATTTGCTGCCACGGACAGCTGTGGAGGCCAAGTCCGTAGGTATAGTTAAGGCAGATTTCGAGAGGTTCCTGATTGGTCAGGGCATCAAAGAATATGGCAAGAGGCAGGTTATAGGGTTCAGTGGGATCTGGGATCAGCCATGCTGGAATGGCAAGGCAGCTTCAATGCGCTGAATGGTGTAATTCTGGTCCTATGTCTTATAGACTTATGGTGTTATATCTTCTTTAGCAAAGTACCAAAACTGAACACAATACTCCAGGTGTCATCTCACCAATTGTCTTGTACAAATGAATCATCACATTCCAACATCTCTACTCTGACTGATGCATAAAGTCTTCTTCACTACCCTGTCTACTTCTGACTACACTTTCCAGGAACCATGTACTGAATTCCAAGATCCCATTGTTCTTTAACACTTCCTCGGGCCCGACCGAGCTCTGTGAAAGTCTGACTTGATTTGATTTCGGAAATGGAAAACTCAGGCCATATCTGAACTGCACTCTTTTTGCTATTCCATAGCCCAAATGGCCAGCTGATCAAGATCCTGTGTAGTCCTTCAAAATTCTGTTTACTGTCTGAAAAACGACCTGTCTGAGTGTCATCTGCAAATGACACATTTTTTTCATTGAAACTTTGGTCAACCCAACAAGTTGTTACATTCTGCTAATTGCTCTACCAGCAATCTGTGAGTCAGTGTACATCAGTGAATATCACAGCAAGGGGAAGCTGTATCTTGGGGTATGGCAAATACACAAGCGTAATTCATTTCAGAATATGGGATGAGATTAATGATGGAGCGGTCATGGAGAATACAGCATGACAATCCTTTCAGTGTAGGAAATGAATCTAATATCCTAAAAATAAACAGGATAAGAAGAAACTAGGCTTGCTCTCCTTGGAGCTTATGGGGTTAAGAGTGGATATGATTGAGGGGTGTAACATTATGAAATGTACAGTGTGGATCGACAACAAGGAACTTTCCCATTCTCAGAGATGACATAGATTTAGAAGGGATTTGAATGAATTGTTTTTACCCAGAGACTGGTGGAAAAAGTGTCCAGTCAGTGTTTGTGAAGTGCAGAATGACATCTTCAGTCACATCTACATAGAAAGCTTTGGGCCATGTGTGGGAAGATAGGGTTTATATACAGTGCTGAGTAAATGTCTTCAGCACATGTAAAATAATGCTGTAACATGAAGATGCTTTCAAAAATATTGAAATAAGAAATTTCTAAATATCACAAAAATACGATAAAGAGGAAGAAATAGTAAAAAACTAAATAAATTCAATATTGGGTATGACAACACTTTGCCTTTTAATAGGCATCAATTATCTTAGATTCACTGTTGAGAAGTTGTATAATAAAGTTGTCTGGTAGTTTGTTCCAAGCATCATAGAGAACTTGCTACAGTTATTAATTGGCTTGCTGACATTGTATTTGCTTATAAACACTTAATTTCACATTGTTTATAAATGGATAAATGATAAAATAATTTAGTGTACACAGAGAGGTCTTGTTACTTTCTTTTTTTTTACAGTTTTTTTAGGAGAAAACAGTGCAGTATATTATCAGTTAAAGTATATCTGCTTAAATTCTGTACATTGAATAGTATGAGTGCTGACTCTATTGCATCAGCCACTCCTGTCATCTGTGTAATGTTCACCCTCAGCAAAGGCTGCAGTGAGAACTTCCGTCTTCTTTATTTATCTTACCAAACAATATATAGAAAAGTGCCAATGAAATAAATTGTTCTGGCCTATTTTTGCATTTCCCCATCTCTTCTTGGAAAACTTCTCAAAAACCATGGTTCAATATTCTGATGAGTACAAATGCTGAGATCCAAAACATCTTTAGCAAAACATCTTTGTTTCAGCAACTAGATCACTGACCAACAATTTGGTGAACAAAAGTGAAATGGCTATTTTAGCGTTGTGTTTATACCTAATACCAATCGTGTGCACATTTATAAATACAATGGTGGGATTATAAAACGTTTACCACTCTGTTGCTGATAAGTTATCCAAGAACTGCAGCTTTATAGGTTATTGGTCAGACTGCACTTGGAATATGGTGAATAGTTTTGGGCCCTTTATCTTCAAAAGGATGTGTTCTAATTGGAAAGGTGACCAAAGGAGGTTCCACAGGACGATCCAGCAATGAAAGGGTTAATGTACAAGGACCGTTTGATGGCTGTTGAACTGTTCTCAATGGAGTTTAGAAGAATGGTGGAGCTGGGGGGAGGGGTTCTCATTAAATCTCTTGTACAGTATAGTGAAGGACCAGGAACCTAGGTGGAGTGTATGTGGAGAGGATGTTTCCAATGGTGGGAGATTTCCTGACCAGAGGATGCTGATTCTTTGGATTTCATTGTCACAGAGTGCTGTGGAGGACAAATCATTGGATATATTTAAAGTGGGGTTTGATAGGGTTCTGATTTGTAAGTGTGTCAAAGGCTATGGGGAAACTAGAGTTGAGGGGGATAATAAATCTGCCATTATAGAATGAGGAACTTGGGGTTCCTTAGTGACAGGTGAGGTCCCAGAGGATTGGAGGATAGCCAATGTGGTTACCATGTTTCTTTCCTCTCTTTTCTATAAGTTTATACCTCAGATAAATATTATGTGGAGATTTGTGGCATATATGACTATATGATACATGATATATAAGTACAATTTCTAAAATACATCTCATGCAAATGTTTGTTTGATGATGAACTTCAATAAAAAATAAATTACAGAAGAATGGCTCTAAAAGTAATTCAAGAAATTATACTGTAGGTCAATGTTCCTGACATCAATAGTGGGAAAGTAATTAGAAGGTATTCTAAAGGGCTGGAAATATGAGTATTTGGATAGACATGTACTGATTAGGTATAGTGAGCATGCCTTCATGCATGGTCAATCATGTCTAACTAATATTATAGAGTTTAGCTAGGAAGTTACCAGGAAAGTTGATGATGGCAAGACAGTTGATGTTGCCTATATGGATTTTAGCAAAGCAGTTGACAAGGTCCCACATGGGAAGTTCAGCAAGAAGATTCATTTGATCAGCATTCAAGATGAGATATTAAATTGGATTGGTCTTTGGCTTTCTGCAAGAAGCCAGAGAGTGATAGTAGATGGTTGCATCTCTGCGTGAAGGTCTGTGACTAGTGGAATGGCACAGGCATCAGTGCTGGGTCATTGATGTTTGTCATTTATATCAAAATCTGGATGACAGTGTGGTTACCTGGATCAGCAAATTCTCAGATGACACTGAGAATGGGAGTGTAGTGGACAGCTCTGAAGATGATCATGGCTTGCAGAAGGTTGTGAACCAAATGGAAACAAGGGCTGAAAAATGGCAGGTGGAGTTTAATGCAGACAAGTGAGAGGTGTTGCACTTCAGTAGGACCAACCAGGGTAGGTCTTACACAGTGAATGGTAGCAGATTGAGGAGTGTTGTAGAACAAAAGAATCTGGGAGTAAAGGTCAATAATTCATTGAAATTGGTGTCACAGGTAATAGGGTCATAAGAAAGCTTACAGCACATTGGCCATCATAAATTTTTTAAAAATCAAAATATCGAGTACAGGAGATGGGATATTATGATGCAGTTGTATAAGAAATGGATAAGGCCTAATTTGGAGAATTGTATGCAGCTTTGGTCACTTACCTCCAGGATGGGTGTAAGCAGGGCTAAAAGAGTACAGAGAAAATGCACACAGATGTGGCCAGATCAGGAGGTCCTGAGTTATTTGGAAAGACTGAATAGGTTACGATTTATTTTTTGGAATGTAGAAGATTGAGAGGAGATCTGATAGAGGTATACAAAATTATTAATGATAATGATAGGGTAAATGCAAGCAGGCTTTTTCCACTGAGGCTGGGTGGGGCTACAACTAGATATCATGGGTTAAGGGTGAAGGATGAAAGGTTTAAGGTTAACATTCGGTGAAACCTGTTCACTCAGAGGGTCGTGATAGTGTAGAACGAGCTTCACAGCAAGTGTGCAAGCAAGCTTATTTTCAACTTTTTTGAAAAGTTTTGGATTCATGGATGGTTGGGATATGGAGTGTGATGGTGCTGGTGCAAGTAGATGGGAGCAGGCAATTTAAATGCATTGGCATGGGCTAGATGGGCTGAAGGGGCTGTTTATGTGCTGGATTTTTCTATGAATATGACATGGAGGACAGGTCTGTCTACAATCTGTCCAACTGTCACCTTTGCCAATCATGACCTTTCTCATGGCAGTCCCTAGCTCAGACAATGACATATCAATGAGATACCACGGTGCAGATCAGGCATGATGCCAAGATGCCTTGAATTTGTTTTTCTGGTGGAAGAGAGTGCTCATGATGGTAAAATTGAACTCAGCACATGTGGTGAGTAGTTGTACATTTGATATTATTCAGTACTCAGCATAACTTTCCATTGGTCGTTGTCATCAAGACCATTGTACAGTGACAGCAATTGTGCTCAAATTGAATAACATTGTGGTATGCTCTGTGTAATAATATTCCTAAATACATAAGGAAAATATGTGTCTATCTGAAATGAAATCTGCCCATGATGGAAATACTCAACAGGTCAGCAGCAACTATACAAGGAGAACAACAAAGCTAATAATTCAGGTCAACCTGTTTCAATAAAATCATTCCATTGGGATGTCTTGATCTGATTATTTGATGCCTTCTCCAAAAAATTTCCAGCCATTGACACCTTTAGGATAATCTAATACATTGAATTCATGAATGAAGTCATATTCTAAACAGAATGAATGGATGCATTTTTTTTGAAAACAGAACTTTATGAAGAAGCATTTTCATTAATATGTTTATAACTGTTTATTGAACTAACCAACAGTGAAGACAATAATTTTAATCTAATAGAACAGATTTTAACATGAAAAAGGATCTACTGCTTTCCTGACGTATATGATGAATAAACTTTTCTCGGGCTTCAAGTGCGTACAGGTATAGATTATAACCAACCTTTCTGTGACAAACTCTGCCATCTTTTTCAAGGATGATGAAGAAGATCCCTGAAGAAGATGGCAGAGTTTATCATAGAAATGTTGGTTATAATCAATACCTGTACCTGGATGGAAGCCCGAGAAGAGATGTTAACATGGTAAAAGAATTCTGAGCAGTTCATGATCATAAAAACTTTGAAAATTCATAGTGGGTTTATGCAGGAAATCTAGAAAAGATGGCATAATATTAAGATCAGTGTGAGTGAAGTGTTGCAGGTGGATTTCTATTAAACAAAGCAAATATCTTAAAGCATGACAAGATTATTTTGTTTTATTTCACCTTCATTAAGTCAATGTTTTAATTATGAGAGATTTATTCTATATAAAAGTTCCACAAAGCTTGAACAGTGACATTTAATCTTGCTCGAAAACTCCCCCACAGTCAGTGTAGTCTGGGAACATTCACTTTATCTCATGGACTAGGCTGTGAGGATCTGATTGATCATGTCTCTGTAAAAGCAAAAGTGAAATTATCAGATTGATTGACACCAGGAACTATGCAATACTGTGTGATGCTGTGTGCCTGTGATGTTGCATTCAGGAGATGTGTATGCAACAGCTTGTGCATTGGGAATAAAGTGAACGTTGACTTTGATTTACATTTCGTGCGTACACCACGCAACAGAATTCTATGTGAAGCACAGTGTCCAATATATTTTCTTGTCAAGTACTGGACTTGAATCATCACATGGACAGTGTGTGAAAACCTACTTACAGTATATCATCTTTATGCAACTTTAGTTTGACAAAAGGTTAAAAGTTCATATGTGAATGCTTTTTTTTCTTTAAATGATTGGCATATTTGAATGAATTTGGAATGAAATTGGATGAGAGGTAACTTGATAGATACGTACAAGATGATAAGACACAAAAAAATGAATCCACTGCCAGAGACATTTTCCAAGGGCAGAAATGTTTAACATGAGGGGGCATAATTCATGGTGATTGGAGAAATCCATTGAAGGAATGTCAGAGGCAAGTTTTTCTTATATAGACAGCTGTGAATGTATGATACCTACTACCAGGGTTGGTGGCGGAGGCAGATACATCAGCGACATTTAAGAAACTCTTACAAAGATGCATGGATCACAGAAAAGTTGAAGGCTATAAAGGAGAGAAAGGTTAGATTGAACCTAGAGTTGGTTAAGAGATCAGTGCAACATGGTGGGTCAAAGGGCATGTACTGTGTTGTAATGTTCAATGTTTTATGTTCCAATTCATGGAAACCATTTGGGAGCATCTACTGACCTAGACTTACCTTTTTGTCTCTCGTGAAGCATGTGACAGCGATAGTCCAGATCCCCAGCAGAGCAAAGAACAGCCAGCGTCCCACTTTCCATATCATGTAACTGAACGAAGGGGAAGAGATACAGAATCAGTGGCAGGAGAGGATACACCTTTGCATTTCAAATATTTACCTCCTGGTTCCTCTGTGAAATGAGTGAAGTGGAGCAATAAAAGCAGCAAGGCCAGGATAGTTCAGCTGGGAGATTAATCTCATGCTGGACTGAGGGAGGAAAGATAACCTATGATCATCATTTGGAACCGTAATTGCTGAAATACGACTGCAGATATGTCGCAACAGTAGATTTGGAGATAGATTTAGCAATGGCAAGAAAGGAAATAATGAGGTTGGGCAATGATGAGTCGGAGGTTAATCTAATGTCATTGAAATGGTCCATAGTGGTTAACACAATAATTTACAATAGTGTGTATTGTGAGAAAATCCACGCATTCCATGAGGAGGACATATGGACTCCTTAGAGAAAACATTAAAATTGAACTCTGACGCCCCAGGCTGTTTTCCCTTGGTGCTCCAATCTCCTTCCAGAGTCCAAAAACATATCTGTTGTTGGTTAGTTGCTTGTTGTAAATTATCCTGTGATTAGGCTAGGGTTAAATTGGGGGTTGCTAGGCAGTTTGTTTTGAAGGGCCGGAAGGGCCTATTCCATGTTGTATCTCAATAAATGGAATAAATTAAAAAATACAGTGGTAGATGTGGTAATGGAGGAATCAAAATCAACAATGCACATGGGGCTCACTCATAACACAATGGTTAAAGAGCCCATGAAAGAAATTTGAAAATTTGAGCAGTTAGAGCAGGGGTTCCAACTTTTTTTTATATGAGGGTCCAACACCATTAAACAAAGAGTCCATGGACCCCAAGTTGGGAACCCCTGATTTAGAGGGTAAATCAACCAAAACATGTGGGAAAAGTAAGATGAAATGAGCAAAGTGTACTTTATGATGATAATAGAGAAGGAAACAAATAAGAAGAAAACCAAATATGTAAGGGAAAAACAGATAGAAGACAGAACAGTACAGCAAAGTACAGGTCTACCAGGATCAATATAAGACTGCAAAACTTACATGTTCAAACAGAGTGTAGGAGACAGCAAAGTGTGCAAATACAAAAATAAAGAAATAATAATAATTAAATAAAAAATAAATACTGAGAATATGAGATGAAGCGTACTTGAAAGTGAGAATATTGGTTGTGGAAAAAGCCAAGGAGAAAAGGTGCAGGCTATTCAATCTACTTATGTTTCCTATCATCTTGTACACCTCTATCGTCCCCTCTTATTCTCCTTCCATCTAAAGAGGAACTACATAGCTCACTCAGACTATCCTCATAAAATATATTGTCTGTATCAGGAAGCATCCTGGTAAATCTCTTCTCAAGCTACTACATCCTACGATAATGAGGCAAACAGAACTTATGCTTAAGTTATTAAATGTTTAGGGTAAGAAGATTATCTTTGATCTCAGGTTTGGCACCTATATTAGAAAATCAGGAATATTCAGTTTCCACTACATGATTACATTCAAGTTAATCATGTCAAATGTGTTTAACATCAGTTAAAGAGAAACAAATTTCTCTCCCAACTGACTCTATTTGGAAGCAGTAGCAGTGAAACCACATGTAGAGAGAACCTCATACTTTACATTTTATCAGATGAAGATTCTTCCCTTTGTTCAGTTGTCATCGATTCTTTTACGATTTTTTTACAGAGATAAATTGGCCCTGTTAAAAGAAAAGAAAATAAGATTTCAAACAAGCGAAGATCTACATATGCTGGAGATCCAATAAACACACACAAAATGCTGGAGGAAGTCTGCAGGCCAGGCAGGTGGAAAGGGTGCTGTGAGCCGGATGGATTTGAACCTCAGACCATTTGCCGGTGCTGATGCCACTACACCACCGGTCGGCTCGGTTAATCGGTCGTTGGGAATTGACGCAGGATTAGGTTAGGGTTAATTGGGTTTGGTGGGGTTTGCTGAGCCTATGTGGTTTGAAGGGCCAGATGGGCCTACACCACACTGTATTGCTAAATGAATAAATATATATATTTTAAATGTCTCACTTTTATATTGTTCTCTCATTCTCTTCCTCTTATCCAAGTCTGGCTTTCTGCATTTGCTCTGCTGACAGAAACCTCGACCATTCTCAGAATTGGTCATTAAACTCTGGCAGCAATTTTCTATGCATATAATTTCTCTGATTCTCTTGCTGGTGGGAGAGTCTCTACCCCTACAGTGAGCACTCAGGTATTTAAATAAAGCTTTTCATTTTTGAAACATTTGCTCAAACTGCAGAGAGTAACAGACCAAAGTACAAGAATGAAATGATGATCAACATTCTCCTGGAATTGTCCCCATTCCGGACCCTGCAGCTTGTGAAACATCCCCTTCAGCGTGAACTCCCTCTGTCCCTCAGGGAACATTTCGTGCATTAAAGAGATCTATTGTGAATCAATTAGATCCAAGGAAATGTGTCATGTTCAGTAAAAGCAGCAAAGCTGAGTATTAGAAATAGTTTAGAACTCAAAACAAAAGAAAGTAGTTGATTAAAACATTGAAAATATAGAACTTGAGCAAGTTTGTAGGGCAAATATATATCAATATGAAAACTTCAATAGATATGTGAAGAGACTAATTAAAACAAATGTAGGATATCTAACAGACAGAAATGGAAGGATTTATAATGGAAACAACCAATTCAACCACTGGTTTTGTCTTTCGTCCTTCACTACATTTCTTTCTACCAATGTCAGGCTAATTGCTCAATGATTTCTTCTTTTCTCTCCACCTCCTTTTAAAATAGCTTGTTTAGCTTCTCTCCAATCCATTGGAAAATTTGAAATGGCCAGAAATGCATTTGTAGTTTTCTCATGCCAAGTCCTTATGTTCTCTGGGAGGTGGAGTATCAGAACCTGGTGATTTATTGGTTTTCCGTCCCATCTGCTTTCCCAACACCATTCCCATATGATTGGTGAATACCTACCTTCTGCCTTTCAACAGACCCTATGACATCCAATATTTCTGGGAAGGTAATTGTTTCCCATATCTCTTGATCTCTCTCTCCCTCTGTGAAAAATAACTAAATCACGACTTTCTGAGGGAAGAAATCTCTCCTAATCCCAGTCTTAAATGGCTCACCCTTTCATTACTCTAAGACTTCATGCACTATCCTGTATTCCCTGGCATTGGAAGCATCCTACCTGATTCCGTATCACCCTGATAAAATATTGCAGGTTTCTATGAGATCATCTCTCAGCCTTCTAAACTCCTGCAAATTATTCTCTGATTTTATGTCCCTTGTGACATTCCAGAAATCAGTCTGCTGATCCTTTGCTCACCTCCTTCCATTACAAGAATATCTTTCAATGAACCAAATCTGCACACAATGCTAGTGGCCAGGATCAAGGAACAAGATGATGTCTGACTGATTTAAGTTCCAGACCAAATTGGAAAGGTCAGTATGAGCTGAATCGAGGCACCACGTCCCAAGCAAGAGAGCATATTGAAGCAGGAGGGCCTGGGTCTGAGACTGAGGATCAGCCGATTTGAGCACCATGCCAGATTGAGAAGGTCATGGTGTCAGGGCTGAAGGGTTAGGGACAGGCTGATGTGAGGCTAGCTGGACCGCAAGGTTTACTCATCTCTGCACTGAACTGAAGCCGTGATCTGCAACTAATGGGTGCTAGCTAGGCTGCTGTTGCTTTCATGGCTGTGGACTCACTTTCATGAACTTCAGTCCTGAATGTTATTTGCTTATTATTATTGTTTGATTGATTTGCTTTTTTTCTGCACATTAGGTATTTGACGTTTTTGTTTAATGGGTTCTATTGGGTTTCTTTGTTTTGTGGCTGGCTGTAAGGATATGAATTCCAAGGTTGTATATGGTATACATACGTCAATAGTAAACGTATTTTGTACTTTTGCCACAATTGATAAAATCCCTGCATCTTTGCAATGTTTGATGCTTGTTCCTTTACTGGAATCTTCTCTCTGAAAGTCCAAATACAATTTGCATTCTTTATGCCCTGCGGCATCTGCAATTTTACCTTCAGTAAAAGATGTACAAGGACACCCAAAACTCATTATATTCCCCCTTTTCTATTCTATTGCCATCCTGGTAATTATCTGCATTATCGTATTGCCACAGTCTTAACAATACTTACTTTCATTGCCCGTATATTTCTGATTCAAGCCTAGTAGTTGAGTGGTTGAATGACTCCAATATTACCCTATCCTGTCCAATAATGCTTCTGTCCTGAAAACTGTTCATCACAATTAATTTGAGCTCAGCTTTTCTGCACTTTTGCCTGGAGACTCAGTGAACTGGGAAACACAGTTTTAAAGTCACATCTCACAATTCCATTTAGCAGGAAAAGGAATGTAGTTTTTCAGGACACAGACTTTCATCATCTATGTGATTTCTGTACTTGTTATCAAGATACAACTGCTTTGATTTTATGACTCAGCCTGTTTTCTATAAAATTCAGCACAGATGATTATTTATAAATTCAGGCAGGGCAAACATCGATAAAGTCTTCAAGGAGCACAGCCATGAGAAAGCAGCATCTATTATCAAAGACTGTAAAGCCAGACCCTCTTCTCATTGCTGCCATTACGGAGGATTTACAAGAGCCTTTGGTCCCACATCTCCAGGTTCAGGAACAATTACCCTTCAACTATCAGGCTCCTGAACCAGCCTGCATAATTTCACTCACTTTAACATTGAACTGATTCCCCAGTCTATGAATTCACCTTCAAGCATTTTTGCAACTCACGTTATACATAACCACATATATATAATGTTCTCGACATTTTTTGATCCATCTATTGATCTGTTTGTCTGTCTTGTTAATTATTTAATCTTTTGTATCTGCAGTTTTTCTTCTTTTGCACATTGGTTGTTTGTTCATTTATGATTGTGTGTATTTTTTCATTAATACAATGCATTTATTTATTGATATACAGTGGAGAATATTCCTTTCTGGCCCTTCGAGCTACGCCTAAGTTATTCCTTGTCTAATCATAGGACAACTTACAATCTACCAACCAGTATATCTTTAGACTGTGGGAAGAAACCAGAACACCTGAAGGAAACCCTTTCCTCAGTAAGTTCTGTTTTATTTATTTGTAGCTACTGCAAATGCTTGCAAGAAAATGGATCTCAGGGTAGAATGTGGTGATCGATATGTACTTTGATAGTAAATTACTTTGAAGTTTGAAGCAGTTTATCTTAAAAGGGCTATCTTAATGAATGGCCAGAAATATTTGCAGATGAGACACATTCACACACAGCATGTGAGAGCAGATCAGAGGCAGGAGACCCTGTGGTGAGCGACTCACATTTGAACTGCTGTGCCGAAAAGATTTTCCATTCTCTGAAAGATGGTGACCACTTACACTTCATGCTCCTGAGTAAGTTCCAACAATGCTATATCCAACATGCATCAATCATTCAGTTGTACTCCATCGACCATCATAAAGAATCAAACCCTGCACCACTTACCCATGCTGTTGACTTCAATCACAATTCTGCAGATGCTGACACTGTTGGAGATGGACACTCTGACCATTTCACTGGATTTTTCTTCTTCAGTATTTGAGGCATTGCAATAATACAGATGGTTGTTGTATTTTAAGAATTGACAATGTAGATCCAGTTTATTGGTATCAGAGATATTGAAATCCACAGATGTGTTCTTTTCATACCTTGAGTACTGAATGGGAAGGGATCCATGGACAGACTCACAGGACACTGACACGGAGTCCCCACAACTTGAGCCACTTGGTGGTGAAAATTGAAGCAAAGGAACAGACGGGGGTTCTGTGGAAAAGAATCAGTGAACATCTGAAAATCAAACACACTAAAGATTTCAGCAGCTCATCTACCTCTCTGTGTCCCTGCATCCTCGTATCTGCCTGAACTACCATGCCTGCCATCATTACAGAAGGCAGCAGGACTCAAGATCAGGACAGCAGTGATGACACTGAGGATGTGTCAGTGTGAAGTTCCAATCTCTCTCAGCAGCATGGAGGCAGTGTACAGAGGCATAGAACAGTCTGATTTTGGAATGGCAGCAGTTGTGGGTGTCCTGGAAAACTCTCATAATGTGAAAACAGGTCATTGTCAGATACATACAAAATGAATGCAGTCTTTAAGGAGAGAATATAATTGTGATTGGTTACAGTGACTTACAGATGGAAGGGAACCCATTAGTATCGATATTAGTATTGAAGCTAACAGGGAATCAGAGACTGGAGGACCAGAAAGACCATAAGACACAAGAGTAGAATTAGGCCAATCAATCCATTGAAACTGCTCTACCATTCAATCATAGCTGACTTATTATCCCTCTTAAATTATTCTCCTGCCTGCTCTCTTTTGTCACCGTGTATGGATATGGCCCAAGTGCAGAGTGAGACACACTGAAGCGGGTCGATGTTTCACAAACTTTAATGCCAACAATGTTAAAGGGAAAAAGAAAACAATAAACGCTAGGCCAGACGGGGCATAAAAACATAGAAAACCTATAGCACAGTACAGGCCCTTTGGCCCACAAAACTGTGCCGAACATGTCCTTACTTTAGAAATTACCTAGGGCTGTTGATTAAACTCTCAAGTAGAAAATGAAGCCTACACTGCGGCTGAAATGAACAACTAAGAACTAAACAAATACCGCTAGTCTTCAGGTTCAGTTGACTCAACAGTCCAATTTTTCAAGCAATATGGAATCTAGAAAGTGAAGTGTTGCTGTGTCCAAGTCATGACAAATACTTCCATGGAATGAATGGAGTTAAATATTATCACAACGAAATAATTATTAGCTGACGTGCATATTCACGAGCACAATTGCCGAATCTGCTGCGCTGCCAAACCCGTGCTTGTGACACCTTTAATGCTCTTACGAATCAAGAACCTATCAACCTCCACTTTAACTGTAACCAATGATTTGTCCTCCACAGTAATAAATCCCCCAGATTCACCAAACTGTGGCTAAAGAATTACCCCCTTATCTCTCCATTAAAGGGTCATCCTTCTATTCTGAGTCTAGTTTTAGATACCCACAGAAAAGGAAATAAGCTCTCCACATCCAGCAGGCTCTTCAATGCCTGATAGCTTTCTATGAGATCCTCTTCCATCTTCTAAACTACAGCAAACACAGCCTTTAACAACCCTTCTCATACATTAGGGGCGTGTGACACCATCTAGAAATTAATATCTGGATCCCTTTAGAATTGATGTACAAGACAATGCTTCCTGTAAGTGGCAACACAAGTGGATATAATGGTAATGAAAGCATTCAGTACATTTGCCTTCTTCATTCTATATGTTGGAGACTAAACCTGACAGGACATTTTGTAGATTTATAAAATTTTGGCTAGGTTACATTTAGAACATAATGTGTACAGAATATGACCAATTATATTTTATTGGTAAAGAACACAATGACAAGAGAAAAAGATGTTTTATTTATTTAGCCCTAACCCTAACCCTGTTAATTGCTATAATAAAAATCCACATAGACAGCATTGTCCCTGATTACTTGCTCACAGCTCTTCACAAGTAATGATTTTTATTTGATTTGGAGTCATCACTGTCACTGCCCACTAATGTCTCAGTGTGTTTCCACATTCCTGAGTCAATAGATTACTGATCCAGTCCCATTCCAGGCAGGGGAGCACAGGATCAATGATGAGTAACTTACTGGAGGTAATTATGTGAGAGAGGATTTACCTGAATTTGCAAAGGCAAGATCTGATTTTGGAGAGTCAACATGACTTTGTGCATGGGAAATCCTTTCTCAAACAATATGACCAAACGGACTAATGAAGACAGGGCAGTAGAGTTTAGCACATGCAATTTAACAAGGCCTTTGACAAGATCTTGAATAGTAGACTAATCTGTAATGTGAGATCACATGGTAAGATAGCTGAATGGATACTGAATAGGCTTGGTAGAAGAAGGATTGTGGTAGTGGGGTGTTGGTTTTCTGACAACATTAGACTTCATCACCAGTGGTGTGCCACTGGAATTTGTTAATCACTGTCATTTGTCATTAATATTAATAATTTGGAATGAAAATGTAGGTGGCATGAGCAATAATTGGTGGATGACACTGTAGTGCAGTGGACAATGGAAAGAGTTGTCAAAGTTTACAATCAGATCTGGAAAATGAACCAATGTTCAGCCCCATTACTCTGTGCTAGCAGGGACCCCAACCTGAGCCTGTCACATCTCACTGCAGTTGACTCAATGTGTAGAAAGAAAACTCATGCAAGCCATTAAAGTATGCAAATTACATTCAGAATTGAGTCACAAACACAAGGCCAGACATCACTGGAGCTGATTCAGCAGACTGTTAATTGTAGGTCACGCCCTCTGTTCAGGACAGAGAGAAGTTAGCCTTGTGAAGTGTCAAGCTGAACAAGAGGCCTTTCTCTCGCCTACGATGGGCATTCCTGTACTCAAGAAATGCTGAAGCTAATGGTGACCATAAGACAATGGGAGCATAAGACATCGAAGCAGAATTAGGCCATTTGGCCCATACAGTCTGCTCTGCCACTCCATTGTGGCTGGTTTAATATCCCTCTCAATCCAAAACACCTGCCTTCTCCCATAACCTTTGATGCCCTTTCTAATCAACAAATTATCGAGCTTTGCTTTAAATACGTCCAATGACTTGGCCTCAACAGCCGTCTGAGGTAACAAATTCCAGAGATTCACAACGTCTGGCTAAAGAATTTTCACCTCATATCTGTTGTAATGCACGTCCTCCTCATGGAATCCTCCTCATGGAATGTGTGGGATTTCCATGGCTGCTTCTGTTTTCTCCCAAAGTCCAGAGAGGTACCAGGTAGGTTAATTGGTCATTGTAAATTGCCCTGTGATTGGGTTAGGGTGAGTTGGTTTCAGAAACATAGAAACAAGGAAAACCTAGAGCACAATACAAACCCTTTGGTCCACAAAGTTGTGACAAATATGCCCCTACCTCAAAAATTACTTGGCTTACCTATAGTGCTCTATTTTTCTAAGCTCCATGTACCTATCTAAAAGCATCTTAAAAGACCCTTTCATATCGGTCTCCACCACCGTTATCGGCAGCCCGCAAAGTTTTGTTAAGGTTTGCTGGGCTGGTGTGTCTTGAAGTGTCGGAAGGGCCTAATCTGCACTCTATTGCTAAATAAATAAAATTAAATGACGTTGTTGTGTTCTGAGACTGTGCCCTCTGGTCCTGCACATCCCCACTATAGCAGAACACCCTCCCCAAATCCACTGTATCTCAGCCTTTCAGTAATGTTCAGGTCTTTTTGAGATCCCCCTCATTCAAATTCAAATTCAAAGTAAAAATGTAATATCAGAGTACAGACAGGTCACCACATGCAGCCGTGAGATTCTTCTTCTGCGGGAATACTTAGAAAATCTACAGTACAGTAATTGTAAACTGGATCAATGGAAACAAACTGTGCAAACTCTAACTTTATTGCCCCCAAACTTGGCCACAAAGCCATCAATACCAAACCATTGACATAAAACGTGAAAAGAAGCCATCCCAACACAGACCACTGTAGAACACCATGAGTCACTGACAGGCAAACAGAAAGGAACCCTTTATTCACACCCTGTCTCCTATCAGTCAACCAATCTTCTATCCCTGCTAGAATCTTTCCAGTAATACTGTGGCTTCTTATCTCATTTTGCAGCCACATCTGTGGCATCTTGTCAAATGCCTTCTAAAAATCCAAATAAGCAATGTGTACACACTCTCCTTTTTCTAACCCGCCTGATATTTCCTCAAAAATTTCCAACAGATTTTTTAGGCAAGATTTCCCCAACAGGAAAGCATAATTTATCATGAAACTGCAAGCACCTAAAAACTCATCCTTTGAATTGAACTCCAACATCTTCACAAACATGGAAGTCAGGCTAACTGGTCTATGATTCCCTGCCATTTATCTACCTCTCTTCTTAAAGAGTGGAGTGGAATTTCCAATTTTTCAGACATACAAAACCATTCCAGAATCTAGTTATTCTTGAAGAGTCACTACTAATGCCTCGACAATCTCTTCAGCTTCCTCTTTCAGGCTCTAGCTTGCAGTCTATCTGATCCAGGTGACTTATTTGCCTTCAGGCCTCTCAGCTTCCCAATCACCTCACCCTAGTAACAGCAGCTACGCTCACTTCTGCACCCTGACATTGCTGAACTTTTGTCACACTGCTTGTGTCTTCTTCAGAGACAAATTATGCAAAATACTGAATAAGTTTGTCCTCCATTTCTTCGGCCCTCATAATTACCTCTTCAGCATCATTACCCAGTGATCTGATATCCACTCGTGCTTCTCTTTTACCCCTCATATCTCTGAAAACCTTCTGTCTCCACTTTTATATTGTTGGTTAGTTTTCCTTCCTATTTCATCTTTTCTCTCCTTATGGTTTTTCTTGTTCCCTTCTGTTGTTTTTAAAAGCTTTCCAATTCTCTAACTTAACACAAATTGTTTGCTATATCATATGTCCTTCCTTTTATTTTTATGACAGTGCGACTGTCTAACGCCACAACACCCATTCCAACAAAATTAATGCAGAAGCAAGAAGTATGAATGGAATGCTCTCAATTTGAAAGTTTAATGAAAGGATGTGGATGTGCATGTGCAAGTTCAACTGTGTTTGAGATGTTCCACATCTTCCAGGAGGAAGTGCCAGACTTAACTGTTCTCTGCACGTTATTTCTACCTGATGGAGGCTGCAATGTGCAGCTTCAACAAATGCAAAGAAATTCCTTACCCTCACTAGAAGTATAAGAGCAGCAGTAGCAGAGTAACGAAAATAAATATTTAAGTGTATCCTCGCTTGAAATTTGAACTTACCGGTGCCATTGATTTTCGGTTCATAATGACAGAACTCTGCATTGTTGAAGATTGTCACATCTACCATTCCACTGGATTTTTTTCTAAGGCTATTGGAGGCTCTGCAGTAATATTGATGGGCCTGGAGATGTGAGGGTTGACAAGGTAGAACCAGTTCATTGGTGTCTGAGATCTTTCGGTCCATAGTTGAGTTTTTTACATGCCATGTGTACTGAATGGGAAGGGATCCTTGGAGAGACTCACAGGACACTAACACTGCGGCCCTGAGATGTGAGACATTTGCTGGTGACAGATATCGAAGCACAGGAGCAGACACGGGTTCTGTGGAAAGGAATTCAACAATCAGACACTGAATAAACATCTGAAAATCAAATACACTACTGACACTTTATTAGGGACACCTGTTCACCTGCTTGTTAATGCAAATACCTAATTAGTCTATCAGCTGGCAGCAACACAGTCCATAAAAACATGCAGACATCATCAAGAGGTTCAGATATTGTTCAGGCAGAACATCAGAATGGGGAGGAAATGTGATCTTAGTGACTTTGACCATGGAACATAACTTGGTGCCAGAAGGGGAGATTTGAGTATCTCAGAATCTATTGATCTCCTGGGATTGTCATGTACAACAGTCTCTAGAGTTTAAAGAGAATGGTGTGAGAAACAAGAAATATCCAGTGAGCAGCAATTATGTGAACAAAATACCTTGTTAATGAGAGAGGTCAGAGAAGAATGGCCAGACTGGTTCAAGCTGACAGAAAGAAGACAGGAATACAAATAACCATGTTTTATGTCAGTGGTGTGCAGAAGAGCATCTGAACACACAACACATTGAACCTTGAAATGAATTGGCCATAGCAGCAGAAGACCATAATGATAAACTCAGTGGCCACTTTGTTAGTCATAGGAGGTTCCTAATGAAATGGCCACTGAGTGTTTAAAGACACAACTTGTGAGTTATCCATCAAATGTTTCGAGGCTTTCAGGAGAAAATGAAATCATGACTGGGTTCAGTAACCTGCTGTAGAGAGAGAAACATTTGGCACTGATATTAATGCAGAGAGAGTGAAGGATGGACAGGGCCTGGATAAAGATCTCATAATCTGTGCTGAGACAGAGCAGGAGGAGGAGGCTGCTGTTCTTCAGACACATCCACGAGATTGGCATTTCTCCACTGTACAAGCTTAACCCTGAGATCAGCACATCGTCACTTCCCAGGACATCTAATGCACTGACCCTTCCCAGAGGAAACATAGATGAGACATTTACTTTACAGAAGGCAGAAAGTCAATCACTGAGAAACTTACCATTAGATACTTGTAAATGTACGTTAAACATTGGATCAATATCTGGTATTGCAATTCCACAGCTGTACCATCCTGTATCTCCAGAGCGAAGATCCTCCATAGTAACACTAAATATTCCCTGTACCGACTTATCTGTGATTGACACTCGCCCACTCCGTCTGTGTTGCCCTTTTGTTTCCACTAAAACTGAACATTGGATAGTCCATCCATGGCACCAATACTTTATGCGCGAGCGGTACTTTGCTTCATAGTGACAATCGATTGTGATCGCTCTTCCCACAACTTCTTTTACATATTTCTCTGCCCACAATGCACCTGAAACTGAGAGAGGCATTTCCAGATTTGAGGTAAAAGGAACAACTTAGGTAAACAGACATCTTTGAACACGACTGTAAAAACATGTCCAGGTCACATTCAACACATGTGGCCCATGATGCCACAGCCACTGATTTTGGTCTGAAGTGCAGTCAGTGCTGTTACTGTGTCAGTGCTCTCTCCCCTGTGTCAGTACATTGTGGGTTCACTTCTCACTCCAGAGTCCTGAGCAGAAACCCAGGGCTGACCTTCCACTGCAGTACTGAGGGAGAGCTGCAATTCTGAGTTTTCAGTTAACATTGATCATGTTAGTCTTTCATATGTACACAAAGATACCAGTTAACTTATTTGGGATGGATGGAGCTGCTGTACATAGAGGTTTGTGTGTGTATGTTTCTTGTATTCCAGGGTTGAGTCGGGGGTTGGTAGGATCATTTGAGGTTACGTTTCAATTCTCTCCATGATACCAATGACCTGAATCCTCCTCACTTACAGACAAGTTTATAAGCTGCAGAAAGAAACCCGTCATGATGTTTGAAACTGTGACCTCTGGTTCTGATGGAAAGTTTATATTTTGTACCTGTCAAGTATTTCTATGTGTAGTTAGAAGGTGATGCAACAGTGGTCGTTATCACTTTAGTGTCTAGAAATCCAGGTGTGATTTCAGTTTCTGCTGGGATAAATTGAGAATTTAAATCTAATTAATTATTTCTGGAATTAAAAGCCACATGTCAATAATGATTGAATACCAGACTGTCAAAATCCCATCAAGATCAGAAAGGCCTTTAAGTACAGACATCTCTCACCCCTACTCACCCTGGTTTATCTTTGACTGCACATCTAGTAATGTTCTTTAATAATTGCCCCACTGAAATGGCCCAGGGAAGACACTGATATCAAGAGAATAATGTCAATTTTCATAGTGATTGTTGCAGAGTGAGATCAGATTTCAGCAATGGTAGTCCTGATGTTTCCACTTAACAGCCTCCAGGACTTTTCTCCGCCTGGACATTTTCTTCCTGTTGCACAGACGTGGTGGTGGATCAAACCCAAGTGCTGAACACAGGTGTGGAGGCTGAGGAGGGAGACGCTGCCGTCGTAGCGAGCGTGGGAAGGGTTCCAAGGGGGATTTTTCCCCAAGTCTTGGTCTTGGTAGATTATTCCAGGACAAGGCTGGACTTAGAACTGATTGCTCTAAACACCATGGAGTGAGGTTACTTGTACACAAGTTGATGAACAAACTGGCACCTTCTAGTACTGGTCACAGGACTCTTATACTACTGTTTGATGGAATGCAGTTGTTCGTAATTATTGCAACCCGGGAATAGATTAGGAACTAACAAGGTATTAAAGGCCAAATTCCTGACTAAGCCAGCCAGGTGCCAGAAGGGACCGTGATACTTCCCCCACTTGGCTCCACATTATTCCCCTTTTCTCCTTATCTGCTTCCACCTCTCACACACCTCCAAACTCCACCCCTTTTCCTCCTCATTCTGTTTGCCTGTTGTGCTTCACCCCTCCTCAGTCCCGACCACCTAGTGGACCCAGTCGCATGCCTCCCCCTCTCCTATTTACACTGTCACCCTCTCCACTCACACCTGATGCAGGGTCTTGACCCAAGTCATTGACAATTCCACTCCCACTGACAGAAGCTGCTTGACCCACTGAGTTCCTCCAGGAGTGAACTCTTAACTCCAGTTTCTGACATCTTTCGTGTCTACAGATATTCAAGTACTGTTCTGAAAATAGTGTACGACACCCAAACCAACACTGATTATGCAAACGTCCAGCACAATTTGTCACTCACCAGGTAGGAAACCAATCAGAATAATCAATGTCCACATCGTTTTACTCGCAGAGACCCAGCCAGGACCTGTCTGTCTTCAGAGAGAAATAACTGTGAAATAAAAATGAGGAAGAAGGCAGCAGGAAGTTTGAACAAAAAACCAAGGGTGACGCAACCGGTGTGTGGTACGTGAGAATCTGGTTAGCTTTGGGCTATATTTATCAAGATAGAAATACTTGAACAATATCTAAAGACCGAATGAAATGGTGAAAAGAGTTGAAATATTGGACACAAGCAACAGCAGATGTTCTAATCTGAAAGAACAGTAAAAGGCTGGAGGCGTCCTGAAATGGGATTAATCTGAAATGTTGACCACTCTGCCTCCACAGATCCCACATGCCTCCTGAAGTTCATCCAGAAGTTTTATTTTTTGCTTAAATTAAAATATACTGACTGGAGTTTAGCAGAATGAGGGGGGATCTCATTGAACTTGATTGACTATTGAAAGGCCTAGTGAGAGTGGATGTGGAGAGGATGTTTCTTGCAGTAAGTGAGTCTACTACCAAATGGCACAGTCGCAGAGTACATGAACATTCCTATAGAATGGAAATAAGGAAGAATTTCTTTAGACATAGAGCGGTGAATCTGTGGAAATCACTGACACAGATGGCTGTGAAGGCCAAGTCATTGGATATATTTAAAGTGGAGGTTGATAGGTTTTTGATTCATAAATGCATCAAAGGACACAGGGGAAGGCAGGAGAATGGGGTCGAGAAGGTGTAATTCTGAGCGCATGACTTTTGGGTCTTATGGTCTTCTAATACAGGCACCAGTCTGGTGAATCTCTTCTGCAACTTGAATTCTTGAATGCTCATTGATTGTCCTATACCTGACACCCCCCTTAACACCTACTTTACCATGTCCCTCTGTTCTGAATCTCGGGGAGTTATGGACTTGCACCCCAGGATTTGTACATCGTTCTGGACTTGCCTTGATAATACAATCAAACACAAGGAAGACATGACGTGAGTCCTGATGAAGTGATTCAGCCTGAAAGGTCGATTGTTTACTCTTTTCTACAGATTCTGCCTGGTTGGTTGAAATCCACCAGTATTTTCCCTGTGTTGCCATAATTTTTGAGAACTTGCAGCTGAGGAGGGAGCAAAGTGGGAAATGGGTGTGATGTAGAAGGGGCTTTTCATACAAACTCAACATTCATACTTGGCTTCATTCTCTCTCCTCTTTGAACCTTGAAAGCTCATCTCTTCTGAATTGTATTCCATCTGTCAGTGCAATTTCGAGACCTCTAATGGGATTTCACTTTGCTTCAGTTAGATGTGATGGGAAAAGCTACTGAATGGAATTACACATTCACACTGGTGTAAAATCCACTCTTAACGAAAATCAACTCCATTTGACAGTAAATGATCTGTGTGAGGAGCCAACCCCTGTAGTTTTTATTTCCCACAGAATAATAGAGCACTGTAAATAACACACACCAAATGCTGGTAGAACACAGCAGGCCAGGCAGCATCTATAGGGAGAAGCACTGTCGACGTTTTGGGCCGAGACCCTTCGTCAGGACTTTAAATGGACAGTTTACACTTGTCAAATGAGAAAACATTTCTATCTTTCCTATCTCACTCCCATGGTCTCTCTGCCACCTGAAACTGCACACCTTTGCTCACCTTCTCAGTTGCCAGCTTCACAATATCTCTGTTCACCTGGTTAGATCTTTCAATGTTACTCTAAGTGTGATCTATCCAGGTTTACGCTGTACGATTCCCTGGGGCAGATGAAGTCTGAGTAGGGCTTCAGTATAAAGGAAAACAAGTCTCACATGTCACACACATTGGAGAAGTAATTCAGAATCAAATCTATGAAACCTTGACTATCTAAATCAATTCCATTGATGCTGCCTGACCTGCTGATTTTCTCCAGCATTTTCTGTGTGTTGCTTTTGATTTCATTGCAATGTGAGGATTGAAGTGATCCAAGAATGTGGCTGATTTATTTTAGTTGCTGACTTTGCTTTTGTTTATAAACACTTAATTTCACATTGTATAAAATAGATAAATGATAAAATAATTCTGTATGCATGGAGAGCTTTTGTTACATTTGTTTTAGGGGAAAATAGTGCAGTATATCAGCCGTGAATGTATACCTGCTTAAATTCTGTACATGTATAGTATGAGTGCTATTTCTATTGTATTAGTCACTGCTGCCATCTGTTTAATGTTCACCTTTAGCAAAGAATGTGGTTAGAACTTCTGTCTTCTTTATATGTCTTACCAAACATAATATAGAGAAGTATAAATGGATGTCACACATTGAGGGATCGTTCCTGTCTCTACATTCAGACATGGCCCGTGTGAGGAGTGAGAGCCACTGAAGTGGGTCAATAGTTCACAGACTTTTATGTGAACAGAGATAGAGGGTAAAAAACAATAAACACAAAGCCAAGCAGGACTATTAGCTAAAACTCTCAAATGAGAAACAAAGGCAACACTGCGCTGAAAGGAATAACTGAGTGTAAAACGTATACTGCTAGTCTTCAGAGTCAGTTGACCCGATAGTCCAATTTCTCAGGCTAGGCCGAATGGAAGCAGGCAATGAAACGTTGCTGTGCTTTGCTCACGTCTCAACAAGCACTACGATGAAAAGAATGGACTTAAATGCCATCACAATTAAATGATAATTAACTGACACGTGCATATTCACCAGCACCACTGCTATCTCTGCTACGATGCTGAATCCATGTTGTGACAGTTCTGGTCTCTTCCTGCATTGCCCCATCTTGGAAAACTTTTCAACAACCACAGTGTTCAATATGCTGATGAGAACAAGTGAAGAGATATAAAGCATCTTCAGCAATACATTTTTGTTTCAGCAACTAGATCAATAAACAATAACAATATAGCAAAAAAAAGTGAAAAGGCCATTGTGTTTAATCTTAATTCTAGTCCTCTTCACACCTGTAAATACAACGGTGGGATTGAAAAACGTTTTCCATTCTGTTGTTGAGAAGTTATCTAAGAGCTGTAGTGTTATAGGTTATTGACCGGACTGGATTTGGGATATGGTGAACTGTATTGAGCCCCTTCTCTTCGAAAGGATGTGCTGTAAATGGAGAGGGTCCAGAGCAGTTTCCCAAGAACAACCCAGAAAGGGTTAATGTATCAGGAGTGTTTGATGGCTCTGGGCCTGTATTAGCTGAAGTTTAGGAGGATCGCAGGGAGGGGATGGTTCTCATTGAAGCCGCTTGAATAGTAAAGGGACAAAAACCTCGATATAGTGTAGGGAGAGGTTGTTTCCCATAGTGGGAGAGTCCCTGACAGGAGGCTGCTGATATGTGGAATTCATTGTCACAACGTTTGTGGAGGTGGTGGGGGGCAAGTCATTTGGTACTTTGAAAGTGCAGGTTTATAGGTTTTTGATGAGTAAATATATGTCAAATTTATGGGGACAATAGGATTGAGGGGCATAATAAATCAGCCATTATGCAATGAGGAACAGACTCAGTGGTCTGAATGGCGTAACTCTCCCCCTATATCTTATGGTCTGAAGTGATTGGACCATGCAGAGGGAGAGTGGAGCAGTGTGTTTACATGAGGCATACATTGGTACTTCCATTTATTCTGGTTTGTAAGACAAGTAAAGAGCACAGAAATTCTTATGGTACCCTTTGAGAATTGCTTTGGGATTTCTTGGCACAAGGAAAGTTTCTCTTTCAGAATTAGAATCAGGTTTATTTTCACTGTCTTCTGATGTGAAATTTGTTGTTTTGTAGTGGAGAAACACAAAGCAAGTTCCTTCCCTCAGAACATTCACGAGCTCAGGTTTCACAAGTCAGATCACTGCTTCTGGAATTATCTGCAGCTGATCAACACCCATCAGATAACCCTGAGCTGAAGAGGTCAAGAGCTCCAAACAGACTCTGGTTTTACTGCTTCACATCCTCACAGGGCAGGTGAAGGATATGATGTGACGTTCCTCCTTGTGAAGGGGGCATTTCAAAATTCAATATTGAAATTAAATTTATTATCAAAGTCCATATATTTCGCCATATACAACCCTGATTTAAATTGCAAAAATGCAGTTCACGTTCTCTCATTTTCAAGACCCTTTATTGTACATTCATGGGTGACAGTCACAGATCAGTACTGAGAAAAGTTACACCTTACATTTGCAGATTCACACCCTGATGACCGTTGCAAGCTGCAATAGTTTGCAGCTCACTCATTTTATTCAGCACCAACTTTTATTTCCATTGCTTGACTCCTTTACGACCTTTGTACAGTGACCGGAAAATGTCATTCTAGAGTCTCGTTCTCACTCCATTTCTACAAAATGCATTGTGATAGGTCAGTAATCATGCACCTTATCAATGTTCAAAATCTACCTGGTAAGTTTATAATCAACTACATTAATGTCAGCATATCCTCCCCTGGGATTCATTTCCTTGCAGACATTCACAGTGAGACAAGGAAATACAACAGAATCAATGAAAACGACACACAGATATGGAGAAACAAACAATGTGCAAAAGAAGACAAACTGCACAAATACGATAAATAAATAAATATATAACACCGCGAGCGTGAGTTGTAGAATCCTTAAAGGTGAGTCCAGAGGTTGTGTTCAGTGATCATTTCAGTGTTGGGGTGACTGAAGTTATCCACCCTAGTTCAGGAGCCTGATGATCCTGAACGCATTGACATGGGACCTGAGGATTCTGTCCCTCCTTCCCATTGGCAGCACTGACAAGAGAGCATGTTTGGATGATGTGGGTCCTTGATGATGGATTCTGCTCTCTTGTGGCAGGACTCCTTTGTAGATGTGCTCACTGGTGAGCTGGGCTTTACCTATCAACTGATCAGATCAGTCTTAACCAACCTCCACACAGACCGTCCCTGAGTAATGAATAGGTCTGTTTATACAGGTGCCTATAGTCAATTTTGCTCGTAAGTCAGAAAACACAATGGATATCACTCTGTATATTATCCATACCTCCATAGTATTGTAATGGAAGGCATCAACTGCATATAAAACTGAGACAAAAGGGTCATTCTGAAAAGTGGAGAGAAAGAAAACTAGTTCTGTTACTTGTAGGAACATAGAACATAGAACAGTATAGCACAGTACAGGCCCTTCAGCTCACAGTGTTGTGCTAATCTATACCCCATGATCAGTCTAGTCCTTCACTCCTACACAGCACATGACCCTGTATTTCCATACATTTATGTAGGTGCATATCTAATAGCCTCAAAATGTCCTTATCGTATCAGCGTCTAGTACCATGCCTGCAGTGTGTTCCAGGAACCCACCACTCTCTGTGTAAAAAAACTTATCTCTTACATCTCCCCTAACATCTCCTCCACTCACCTTAAATGGATCTCCTCTGGCATTGGTCATTGTCACCGTGAGAAAGAAGTGCTGCCTGTCCACTCAATCTATGCCTTATACACCTCTTCTGCATCACTCTATCAAATTATCTCCCACCTTCCTTTGCTCCAGAGAGAAAATCCCTTGCTCACTCAACATTTACTTTTCCTCATAAGACATGTTCTCTGATCAAGGAAGCATCTTGGTAAACCTCCACTGCACCGTCTTTGTTTCATTTCCCAATACCAAATCAAGTACAGCCTCTCCTCTTGTAGGCTTATCTACATAAGATGAATTGTGAGAAGGGAATGGCATTTTTACAAGTAACAGAGTGTGAAGAGGTATATTCCAGGTAGCTGTGAATATCCCTGGGATTATAATAGACATCGGTAGTAAAACTGTCACCAGAGATAGAGAGATTGAGAAAGGCGAGAGAAGTGTTGGAAATTATCCAGGTAAATTTGAGAGCAGCGTGGAAATTGGAGTCAAAGTTGATGATGTCGTCAAGCTCTGCATGGATGCAGGAAGCAGCACCAATGAAGTCACCGATGTAGTGTAGGAAAAGTGGAGGATGGACACCAGTGTAGGCTTGGAACATAGACTGTTCCACGTAGCCAACAAAAGGGCAAACATAGCTGGGACCCATGTGAGTGCCATGGAAACACATTTTGTTTGAAGGAAGTGGGAAGAGCCAAAGGAGAAATTATTAAGAGTGAGATTCAAGTTCCGTTAGACAGTGGAGAGTGGGGCTGGAGGGGAATGGTTGGGTCTGGTGTCCAGAAAGAAAGAGAGAGTTTCTGGACCATCCTGTGAGGGGAAGGATGTACAGTATATAGGGACTGGACAGCCAGAGTGAAACTAAGATGATGGGGGCCAGGGAACTTGAAATCATTCAAAGGATCCAGAGCATATGAAGTGCCACAGATGTAGGTAGGAAGGGACTGAACTAGAGGGGATAATGCAGACTTGAAGTATGCAGATTTGAGCTCAGTGGGGCTGGAACAATCTGAAACAATGGGTCCGTATGGACAAGCAGATTTGTGGATCTTGGATAGGAGGTGGCAACAGGAGATTTGGAGTGCAGGAGCTATGAGATTGGTGGCAGTGGATAGGAGATCGCCAGAGTTAATAAGGTCAATGATGGTGTGGGCTCCATAGTGGGATCTTGTTCAAGGGGTATGTAAAAGGAGGTGTCTGTGAAATTTTGCCCTTAAGTCAGAAAACGTAACAAATATCACTGAATATGGTATCCATACTTCCATGATATTGTAATTAAAGACATCAACTGCAAATAAAACTGAGAAGAAAGAGTAATTCTGAGAAGTGGAGAGAAAGAAAACTAGTTTTGTTATTTGTAGAAAGACAGAACATAGAACAGTACAGCACAGTACGGGCCCTTCCCTTCTATATTGCCTATAACATTCTATATTTGTACTAGACTCCAACACTTTGCCAACTATTGAGGTTAGGCTAACTGACCTATGATTTCCTTTCTTTTGCCTCCTCCTTCTGAAAGAGTGGAGTGAAATTTGCATTCTTTCAGTTCTCCAAGACCATGCCAGAATCAAATGATCCTTGAAAGATCATGACAAATGCATTTGTTAACACTTCAGCAAATTCTCTCAGGTCTCTGGGATGTAGGCCATTTATTTCAGGTGATTTATCCACCTTAACACTTCTGAATTTGCCTTGCAATTTTCCTTTGTACTAGCAATGGCACTCAGTCCTGCTCCCTGACACTCACGGACCTCTGGCACACTGTTAGTGTCTTTCACAGTTAAGACTGATGTAAAGTAACCATTAAATTCATCTGCCATTTCTTTTTTCCCCATTACTACCTCAGCAGCATCATTTTCCAGTGGTTCAATATCAACTCTCACCTCCGTTTTACTCGATATAACTGAAGAAACTTACAGTACCCTGCTTTATATTATTGGGAACTTTGCCCTCATTTTTCAGCTTCTCCCTTCTTATAAGTTTTTCAGTTGCATTTTGTTGGGTTTTAATAACTTGCCAATCATCCAACTGCCCACTCAATTTTGCTACCTTTGCTTTTATGCAGTCCTTAACTTCCCTTGTCAGCCAAGCTTGTCTACCCCTGACATTTAAGAACTTCTGTGGGACATATCTATCACGCACCTTGTGAACTATTCCCAGAAACTTCAGCCACCTCTGCTCTGCTGTCATCCCTGCCAATATCACCTTCCAATCCACCTGTACAAGCTCCTCTCTCATGCCTCTGTAATTCCCTTTATTCCATTGCAATACTGATAGAGAAATGCTTCTCCCTCTCAAATTGCAGTATGATTTCAATCATATTATGATCCTAAGGGTTCCTTTGCCTTAAGTTCCTGATAAAATCTGGATTATTACACAGCACCCAAACGAAGATAGCATTTCCCCCGAGTAAGCTCAACCACCAGCTTCTCTAAAAAGCCGTCTCTTAGGGATTCAAGAAACTCCCCCTCTTGCAATCCAACATCAAACTACTTTTGCCAATGCATTTGTATATTGAAGTTCTTTTGCATATTGAAGGCTTTTTTTACCCTTGCAGTTTGTTAACGACACTCATAAAGTTTCAACATTTTCTGACCCTGTCACGTGTTTCTAAAGAAGTAATTCCATCTCTTACCAACAAAGTCAGAGAGCATTTAACTGGAGTAAGGAGAAATATGAGGCTCTCAGGCGGGAGCTTGGAAGCATAAACTGGAAACAGATGTTCTCTGGGAAACGTATGGAAGAAGTGTGGCAAATATACAGGGGATATTTACATGGAGTTCAGCATAGGTATGTTCCAAAGAGACAGGGAAAGGATGTTTGGGTACAGGAACTGTGGTGTACAAAGGCTGTTGTAAATCTAGTCAAGAAGAAGAGCTTACAAAAGGTTCAAAAAACTAGGTAATGATAGAGATCTAGAAGAGTGGTTGTAGATGGGTCATATTTTACATGGAGGTCGGTGACCAGTGGAGTGCCTCAGGGATCTCTTCTTGGACCCCTACACTTCATGATTTTTATAAATGAACTGGATGAGGAAGTGGAGAGAAGGGTTAGTAAATTTGCTGATGACACAAAGGTTGGGGTTCTTGTGGGTAGTGTGGAGGGCTGTCAGAGGTTACAGTGGGACATTGATAAAATGAAAAAACTGGGCTGAGAAGTGGCAGATGAAGTTCAACCCAGATAAGTGTGAGGTGGTTCATTTTAGTAGGTCAAATATGATGGCAGAATATAGTATTAATGGTAAGACACTTGGCAGTGTGGAGGATCAGCGGGATCATGGGGTTCTAATCCATAGGACTCTCAAAACTGCTGCACAGGTTGACTCTGTGGTTAAGAAGGCATGCGGTGCATTGGCCTTCAACAATCATAGGATTGAGTTTACGAGCTGAGAGGTAATGTTGCAGCTACATAGGACCCTGGTCAGATCCCACGTGGAGTACTGTGCTCAGTTCTTGTCGCCTTACTACAGGAAGGGTGTAGAAACCATAAAAAGGGTGCAGAGGAGATTTACAAGGATGTTACCTGGATTGTGGGGCATGCATCTGAGAATACATGGAGTGAACGCAGCCTTTTCTCCTTGGAGCGATGGAGGATAAGAGGTAACCTGATAGAGGTAAATAAGATGATGAAAGATATTGAACATGTGGTTAGTCAGAGGCTTTTACCCAGGGCTGAAATGGCTAGCACAAAAGGGCACAATTTTGAGGTGATTGGAAGTAGGTACAGAGGAGATGTCAAAGGTAAGTTTTTTATGCAGAGAGTGGTGAGTGCATGGAATGGGCTGCCGGCGACAGTGGTGGTGGCGGATACGATAGCGTCTATTAAGAGACTCCTATCTATGAACATGGAGCTTAGAAAAATAGAGGACTATGGGTAACTCTAGGTAATTTCTAAGGTAAGGACATGTTCGGCACAGCTTTGTGGGCCAAAGGGTCTGTATTGTACTGTAGGTTTTCTATATTTCTATGTTTCTAGACCACCAGCTATGCCTCCCTGCCTGTCTGTTCGATACAAAATATATCCTTTGATATGAAGTTCCCAACTATAACCTTCTTTCAGCCACACCTCAGTGATGCCCACAATGTCATTCCGACCAGTCTCTAATTGCAGCATGAGTTCATCCACATTTTTTCGAATACTACCTGCATTTAATTCCAGTACCTTCAGTCCTGCATTCTTCACCCTTTTGAATTTTGACTCTGTGGTACAATTTAACTTGTTGCACTCTCTGCATTTGTACTGAATCATTGGCTTGTCCTTCCTCACATTCATATTACATCCATCATCCACTTGTAAACTTGCTGACTCATCCTCAGGTCTATCATACTGTTTCTCATCCCCTGCCACATTAGTTTAAACCACTCCCAACAGCTTTAGAAAACATGCCTGAAAAAATATTGGTCCACCTCGGATTCAAGTGCAACACATCCCTTTTGTACAGTCACACCTGCCCCAGAAGAGGTCTTAATGATCCATAAATCTGAATCCCTGCCCCCTACTCCAAACTCTTCAGCTACACATTTATCTGCCACCTCATTCTATTCCTATCCTCAATGTCATGTGGCACAGGCTGAAATATCAAGATTACCACCGTTGAGGTCTTGCTTCTCAGCTTCCTTCCTAACTCCTTGTATTCTGTTTTCACCTCCCTCTTTCTAGCAATGTTGTAAGTACCAATATGTAGCACAACTTCTGGCTGCTCAGCCTCCTTTTTCAGGATATTGCTGATGTGTTCAGAAACATTGTGGACCCCTGGTACCTGGGAGGCAAACAAACATCTGTGTTTCTTTATTGCATCGACAAAATTGACTATCTGTCTCCCTAACTTTAGATTCCCCTATTACTACTGCCTTCCTCTTCATTTCCCTATCCTTCTGAGCCACAGGGCCAGAGTTATTGCCGGGGCATGGCTGCTGTTGTTTCCCCCAATTAGTTCTACCAAATCAACAGTACTAAAGATGATGTACTTATTGTTGATGGGAATGTCCACAGTGTTGCGCTCCAGTATCTGACATTATGCCTTCCCTCTATTGACAGTCACCCATTTATCTGTCTCCTGTAGAGTTGGGGTGACTCCCTCCCTATAACTCCTGTCTATCACCTCTTCACTTTCCCGAACAAGCTGCAGATATGGAAATCCATATCTGACACCCAGAACAGAACACTGCCCCTGCAGATATACCAACTATTCTTTCAAGAGTAAATAAGAAAAGTAATAAGAAATAAACAGACCTACTTACCGAGCTTCTGTCTGTTGTTGCTGAAGCCTGTCAAGCCAAAGTCTTGCCACTCTGAATCAGACCATTCCAAAGATGACTGCTCTGCCGAGATGATACCACTCTTTTATGAAGATGAGCTTTTTCAAGTTCTGCTCTGGACCTGTGCAGAATGTTTCTACTGTGTCTGCTCCTCGTTCCAGTCAGAGATTCCTGCTGAAAAATGGCTGCTTTATCAAGCTCCACTCTGGACATTTGTGAGAGTGCTTCTACTGCATCTGTGCCACTTTCCAATCAGAGAAATTGGAGATATTTGAAGTGGAGGTATATTGATTCTTGATTGGTAAAGATAACAAAGGTAATGAGGAGTTGGTGGGTGAATGGCCTTGGGAGGGCCTAATTCTGCTCTTATGCCTTTTGGTCATATGGGCTTCTAATACACACACCAATTTGGTGAATCTCTTCTGCAACATGAATTCTTGAGTGTTCAATGGTCGTCCAATGCCATAGGCCCTCTTTACCACCTACTTTACCATCTCCCTCAGTTCCAAATCTCGGGGAGGTATGGAATTGCACTCCCAGATTTGTACATCATTCTGAACCTGCCTTGGTGACAATTCAGTCAAACACGAGAGAGGAGAAAGACATGACATGAGTCCTGATGAAGGGTGTCAGCCTGAAATGTCAACTATTTGCTCTTTTCCGTAGATTCATTCTGGCCTGCTGAGTTCAGCATTTGGCATGTGTTGCTATAATTTTTGTGAATTTGCTGCTGTGGGGGAAGCAAAGTAGGAAATAAGTGTGAGGTTGAAGGAGCTTTTCATGCAAGCTCAGCATACTCACTTGGTTTCATTCCCTCTCCTCTCTAAAGGATGATTTTGCTCTTTGAAGGTATCTTTAAAGCTCATATTCCATCTGTCGGTGCAATTTCCAGAGCTCAGATGGGATTTCACTTTGCTTCAGTTAGCTGTGATGGGAAACCTTCTGAATGGAATCATACATTCACAATGGGTAAAATCCATGTCAGATCTGTCCTTTAACCAAATAAAGTCTATTTTGACAGGACATTAGCTGTAATGGTCTGAATCCTCGAGTATCTGTTCATTTCCATAGATTCTGCCTGACCTGCTGAGTTCCTCCAGTATTTTGTGTGTGTTGCTTTTGATTTCATTGTAGAGCGAGGGTTGAGGTGATCCAAGAATATTCATCATTTATATTTTATGAATTTTAGTTGCTGACTTAGCAATTGTTTAAAAACACTTAATTTCACATTGATAAAAATAGAAATGATAACAATAATTCAGAATACGCAGAGAGCATTTGTGACTTTGGGTTTATTATTTTGGGTGTATAAGATAATGAGGGGCATTGATTGCATGGATAGTCAGAGGCTTTTTTTCCCAGGGCTGAAATGGCTGGCTCAAGAGGGCACAGTGTTAAGGTGATTGGAAGAAAGTGCAGTGGAGATATCAGGGGTACGTTTTTTACACAGAGAGTGGTGAGTGCATGGAATGGGCTGCCGGTGACGGTGATGGAGACGGATACGATAGGGTCTTTTAAGAGACTCCTGGAAAGGTATATGGATCTGAGAAAAATAGAGAGCTGTGGGTAACCCTAGGTAGTTTCTCATTTAAGGACATGTTTGGCACAGCTTTGTGTGCCAAAGTGCTTGTATTGAGCTGTGGGTTTTCGATGTTTCTATTACATTTGTTTTAGGACAAAACAGTACAGTATATTAGCCATGACTGTACAGGGTATATCTGGTTAAATTCTGTACATTGTACAGTATGAGTGCTGACTCTGTTGCAACAGTCACTGCTGTCATCAGTGTAATGTTCACCCTCAGTGAAGGATGTGGTCAGAACTTCTGTCTTCTTTACTTGACTTAACAAACAGATTTTAGAGAAGTGCCAATGGATGCTACACGTTTACCTATTGCTCTGGTCTCTTCCTGCATTGCTCCATGACTTCTTGGAAAGCTTCTCAAACTTCTCAAAACTTCTTCTCAAAACTCACCTCAAAATTTCTCAAATACTATGGTTCAATATGCTGATGAGATGCAAAACATCTTCAGCAAAGCATTTCTCTCTGAGCAGCTAGATCACTCAACAACAATAACAATTCTGTGAAGAAAAGTGAAAAGGCCTTTCATAATTGCTTTTAATCCTAATCCCAGTCCTGTGCATAACTGCAAATACAATGGTGGGACTTTAAAATGTTTTTCATTTGGTTATTGAGATGATATCCTGGAACTGCAGCTTTAGAAGGCATTGGTCAGACCACACTTGGAATGTAGTGAACAATTCTGGGCCTCTTGTGTATTAAAGGGTGGGTTGTAATTGGAGAGGGTCCCAGGAGTGAAAGGGTCAATGTGTGAGGAGTGTTTGATGGCCTGGGCTTGTACTCCCTGGAGTTTAGAAGAATGAGGGGTGTTGTCATTGAAACCTCTTCAATAGTGAAGGCCCAAAAGCTGGATGGTGTGTATGTGGAGAGGATGTTTCCTGAAGTGTGGGTGTCTCGGAGCAGAGGGCAAAGCCTCAGAATAAAAGACATTCCTTTATAACAAGGGTGAGAAGGAATTAATTTAGCCAGAGGATGCTGAATCTGTGGAATTCATTGCCACAGACAGCCATGGAGGCCAAGTCATAGCGTATATTTGAAATGGAGTTAGACAGGTTTTTGATTAGTAAGGGTGTCAAAAGTTAAGAGCCGAATGTGGTTGAGGGTGAAAATAAAACAGCCATTATAGAAGAGCAGACCAGACTGAATGGGCTGAATAGCCTAATACTATTCCTATGGTCATTCTATCTTATGCTCTTCTGGTCTTAAGAGATGGAATAATGAAGGAAGAGTTCAGTACAATTTGTTTACATGAGGCATCCATCAGTTCTTTCCTGAATCGGTTTTGTAAGAGAAGTAAAAAGAATATAAGTTCCAGGCATCTCCTTTGTGATTTGCTTTGGGACGCTCTTGGAAAGGGAAAGGGTCCCTTTCAGAATCAGAATCAGGTTACTGTCACTGTCTTCTGATGTGTAATGTCTTTTTTGCAGCAGAAAAAACAAAACAAGTTCATTCCCTCAGACCATTAGGGAGCTCAGGATTAACAAATCGAGATTTGCATGTCGGACCAGTGCATCTGCAATTAGCTTCGGATAATCAACACCATGAGGTAACATTGACCTGAAGATGTAACAAGCTCCAAACAGAGTCTGGTCTTACTGCTTCACATTCTCACAGAGCAGGTGAAGGATATTGTGTCACATTCCTCCTTGTTAGTGATGTATTTCAAAGTTCAAAATTCAAATTAGGTTCATTATCAAAGTATAATACATAAAAGTGCAGTTCACTTCTCTCATTTTCAAGACCCTTTATTGTACACTCATGGGTGACAGTCACAGATCAGTACTGAGAAAAGTTATGCCTTCTATTTGCAGATTCACACTCTGATGACCGATGCAAGCTGCAATAATTTGCAGCTCACTCATTTTAATCAGCACCAACTTTTATTTCCATTGTTCATTCTCCTTTAAGACTTTTGTACAGTGACTGGAAATTTTCATCCTGTGTCCCTTTCTCACTCTGTTTCTATAAAATATGTTATGAAAGGTCAATGATCATGCACATTATGAAATTTCAAAATGCACATGGTCAATTTATTAACAAAGTATGCTAATGTAGGGCTCTCAGTACCATTATCTGTGGCATTAACTGCTCAGGCCAACAAAATGGCTTCTCTGTATTGTTATAATGAAATGGTTTCTCTGTAATGTTACTTAATGTTGTTATGAGTTTCTGTTACAGGAATGTTTGGTATAACTGCGGATAAGGGGGGAACTAACCAATGGAGAATTGTTATGCTGCCTTGTATGTGTGAGCTGGGCGGGAGCTTGCAGTCCTTTTCTGGAGGCAAGCGAAGAGGATGGACATGTGAGGAGCGGACAGCGGTTCCAGGGCAGCGGTTACTGGACGTTGGCGGTTTGGACGGTGGCCGAAGGCTCGGAAGGTCATTGTGGATTGAACCAGAGCTGTAAGCTCCAAAGTATTAAAATATTATGTGCACAAATTTATAAACTTACTGATTTGGCGCCTTTAGTTTATCTGTTTTGACTAACTGATCACTAACAAATAACCATAAAGTTGTAATTATTTAAAAGCCCCTTTTATTCCAACTTGCTGCCTCCTGCTTGTCAGCCATTTTGCTATCCATGCCAGTATCTTTACTGTAACACCACAGGATTTTACCTTGTTAATCAGCCTCATGTGCGGCACCTTATCAAACACCCTCTGAAAATCCAAATAAATGACATCCACTGCCTCTCCTTTGCCCACCCTCAAAGAAGTCTTGTCAGGCAAGATTTCCCTTCACAGAAACCATGGTGAATTTGACATGTTTAATCATTAGTCTCCAAGTACCTCAAACTCATCCTTCATAATGGACCCGAATACTTTCCCAGCCACTGAGGTTTGGCTAATTGGACAGATATTATACTGAGAACATGAGTTGTAGAGTCCTTGCAGGTGAGTCCATAGATTGTGTTCAGTGATCATTTCATTGTTGGAGTGCCTGAAGTTATCCACCCAGTTTCAGGAGCCTGATGGCTGCACTGTTCCTGAGACCTGAGGCTCCAGTACCTCCTTCCTGATGGCAGCAGCGAGAAGAGAGCATGCTTGGATGATGTGGGTCCTTTATGATGGACTCTGCCCTCTTGTGCTAGTATTCCTTTGTAGATGTGCTCATTGGTAGGCTGGGTTTACCAATCAACTGATCAGATTACTCTAAACCAGTCTCCATATAGAGCATCCCTGAGTAATGAATGGTTCTGTTTTTACAGATGCGACTTCATCAATATTGCCCGCAAAGCAGAAAACACACAATTGTCACTGAATATGTTATCCATACCTTCATGGTATTGTAATGGAAGGCATCAACTACATATAAATCTGGGACAAAAGAGTAATTCTGAAAAGTGGGGAGAAGGTAAAATAGTTCTGTTATTTGTAGGAACATAAAACTGTACAGCACAGTTTGGGTTCTTCGGCCCACAATGTTGTGCCAATCGATACTCCATGATCAATTTAATCCTTCCATCCTACAACGTCTGTGACAGTCTGTTTCCAGACATAAATGTATGTGCCGATCTAAGAGCCTCTAAATAAATGTCCACATTGTATCAGCCTCTGCCACCATGCCAGCAGTGTGTCCCATGAACTCAGCAATGTGTAGTAAAACTTGTATCTTACATCTCCACTAGGACAAAGGACACTCAAAGCTGCTGCACAGGTTGACTCTGTGATTAAGAAGGCATATGGCTCATTGGCCTTCATCGACCATGGGACTGAGTTTAGGAGCCAAGAGGTAATGTTACAGCTAAGTAGGACCCTGGTCAGACCCCACTTGGAATACTGTGCTCAGTTCTGGTCACCTCACTAAAGGAAGGATGTGTAAACTATAGAAAGGGTGCAGAGGAGTTTTACAAGGATGTTACCTGGATTGGGGAGCATGCCTTATGAGAATAGCTTGAGTGAACTCGGCCTTTCTCCTTGGATTGGCAAAGGATGAGATGTGACCTGATAGAGGTGTATAAGATGAGATGCATTCATTGTGTGAATTATCAGAGGCTTTTTCCCAAGAAATTCCCTAGGTAATTTCTAAAGTACGTACAGTTGGCACAGCATTGTGGGCCGAAGGGCCTGTATTGTGCTGTAGTTTTTCTATGCTCTATGTCTAAACTGCCCTCCACTCACCTTAAATGGATGTCCTCTGATATTGGTCATTGTCACCATGAGAAGGAACTGCTGCCTGTCTACTCAGTCTATGCCTTATACACCTCTTCTACGTCACTCTACCAAGTTACTTCTCGCCCTCCTTTGCCCGAAGAGAAAATCACTGGCCCACTCCATATTTACTTTTCCTCATAAGACATGTCCTCTGATCCAGGCAGCATCTTGGTAAACCTCCTCTGCACCCTCTCTGAAGCTTCCTCAACTATCCAACAATGACGCAATCAGAACTGAACTAAATTCTCCAAGTGTGATTGAACCAGAGTTTTATAGAGTGTAACGTTACCTCGTGGCTCAGTCTTGTTCATGTGTAGAAGTGTCCAAATGTCAGGAATTTTCAACCTGGGAATGAATTCAATAGTCTTTTATCATATACATCATACCCCCAACAGATCTGCTTTTTAAACTGACACTCTTCCACTCTTAACCCAGATCTGAGGAGTGGTCCCTGACCTGAAACTGTGTTTAATGAAAGGTCCCTGTTATGGTTATGGCTCCAAAACTATAAACAAATTCAACGGAAAATGAGAAAGCTTAGAAATGTGAATCTCAGTATGTGTTTTTACCTTAAGTGAGGTGTGCATGTACATGTGGTATTATCCTGAAAAAGGCAATTCTAGTCTTTTACTTATAAACCGTAATGAATTATTGCAACAAACAAGAATGCATAATCAATACTTACAATGTTGTTTAATGTTACACTGTCAGGCTGCAACTAGTGTATATCAACAGGTTGGAGCCCATATCCCAGAAAGGATGTGTTGTCATTGGAGAGAGTCCATTATTGAAAGTTTCCCTAGAATGATTCTGGGAATGAAGGGGTTAATATATGAGGAGCATATTACAGCTTTGGGGATGGACTCAATGGAACTTAAAAGAATGCATGGGGATCTCATTGAAAACTACTGTATGTTGAAGGGACTAGATAGGGTGGATATGGGTAGGATGTTTCCCATGGTGGGGTTATCTAAAACTCAAGGGCACATCCTCAAAATTGAGGGTTGTCCTTTTAGAACAGAGGTAAGGAGGAACAGAGGTAAGGTAACTCTCTTTTGGCTGGAGAGTAGTGAATCTGTAGAATTTGCAGCCACTGCCAGCTGTGGAGGCGAAGTCCGTAGGTATAGTTAAGGCGGATTTTGAGAGGTTCCAGATTGGTCAGGGCATCAAAGAATATGACAAGAAGGCAGGTGTCTGGGTTGAGTGGGATCTGGGATCAGCCATGCTGGAATGGCAAAGCAGCTTCAATGCGCTGAATGGTCTAATTCTGGTCCTATGTCTTATGGACTTATGGTGTTATCTCTTCTTTAGCAGAGTACCAAAACTGAACACAATACTCCAGGTGTCATCTCACCAGTTCTCTTGTACAAATGAAATATCATATTCCAACTTCTCCTCTCTGACTGATGCCTACAGTCTTCTTCACTGTGCTGTCTACCTCTGACTACACTTTCCAGGAACCATGTACTGAATTCCAAGATCCCATTGTTCTTTAACACTTCCTCGGGCCTGACCGAGCTCTGTGAAAGTCTGACTTGATTTGATTTTGGAAATGGAAAACTCAGCCCATAACTGAACTGCCCTTTTTTTGCTATTCCATAGCCCAAATGGCCAGCAGATCAAGTTCCTGTGTAGTTCTTCAAAATTCTGTTTACTGTCTGAAAAACGACCTGTCTGAGTGTCATCTACAAATGACACATTTTTTTCATTGAAACTTTGGTCAACCCAACAGGTTGTTACATTCTGCTAATTGCTCTACCAGCAATCTGTGAGTCAGTGTACATCAGTGAATATCACAGCAAGGGGAAGCTGTATCTTGGGGTATGGCAAATACACAAGCGTAATTCATTTCAGAGTATGGGATGAGATTAATGATGGAGCAGTCATGGAGAATACAGCATGACAATCCTTTCAGTGTACGAATTGAATCTAATATCCTAAAAATAAACAGGATAAGAAGAAACTAGGCTTGCTCTCCTTGGAGCTTATGGGGTTAAGAGTGGATATGATTGAGGGGTGTAACATTATGAAATGTAGAGTGTGGATAGACAACAAGGAACTTTCCCATTCTCGGAGATGACATAGATTTAGAAGGGATTTGAATGAATTGTTTTTACCCAGAGACTGGTGGAAAAAGAGTCAAGTCAGTGTTTGTGAAGTGCAGAATGATATCTTCAGTCACATCTACATAGAAAGCTTTGGGCCATGTGTGGGAAGATAGGGTTTATATACAGTGCTGAGTAAATGTCTTCAGCACGTGTAAAATGATGCTGTAAGATGTAGATACTTTCAAAAATAATGAAATGAGAAGTTTCTAAATAACTCAAAAATGCTATAAACAGTAGGAAATAGAAAAAAAGTAAAAGAAATTCAGTATTGGGTATGACAACACTTTCCCTTTAAACATGCATCAGTTCTCTTAGATACACTGTTGAGAAGTTGTTTAATAAAGTTGTCTGATAGTTTGTTCCAAGCATCATAGAAAACTTGCCACAGTTCTTAATTGGCTTGCTGACATTTTATTTGCTGATAAACACTTAATTTCACATTGTTTATAAATAGATAAATGATAAAATAATTCCGTGTACACAGAGAGGTTTTTTTGTTACTTTGAGTTTTTTTTACAGTTGTTTTAGGAGAAAACAGTGCAGTATCTTAGCCGTTAATGTATATCTGCTTAAATTCTGTACTTTCTATGGTATGAGTGCTGACTCTATTGCATCAGCCGCTCCTGTCATCTGTGTAATGTTCACCCTCAGCAAAGGCTGCAGTGAGAACTTCCATCTTCTTTATTTATCTTAAGAAAAAAAATATAGAGAAGTGCCAATGAATGCTACATAGAAATAAATGGTTCTGGCCTCTTTTTGCATTTCCCCATCACTTCTTGGAAAACATCTCAATAACTGTGGTTCAATATTCTGATGAGGACAAATGTAGAGACAGATCTTTAGTAAAGTATCTTTGTTTCAGCAACTAGATCACTGACCAACTATTTGGTGAAGAAAAGTGAAATGGCTATTTTACCGTTGTTTTTAAACCTAATACCAATTGTGTGCGCACTTATACAGTAAATACAATGGTGGGATTGTTGAACGCTTACCACTCTGTTGCTGACAAGTTATCCAAGAACTGCAGCTTTATAGGTTATTGGTCAGACTGCACTTGGAATATGGTGAACAGTTTTGGGCCCTTTATCTTCAAAAGGATGTTTTCTAACTGGAAAGGTGACCAAAGGAGGTTCCACAGAATGACCCAGCAACGAAAGGGCAAATGTACGAGGAACGTTCAATGGCTGTTGAGCTGTACTCACTGGAGTTTAGAAGAATGGTGGAGATGGGGGGAGGAGTTCTCATTAAATCTCTTTTACTGTATAGTGAAGGACCAGGAACCTGTGAAGTGTATGTGGAGAGGATGTTTCCTGTAGTGGGTGATTTCCTGACCAGCGGGTGCTGATTCTTTGGATTTCATTCCACAGAATGCAGTGGAGGACAAATCATTGGATATATTTAAAGCAGGGTTTGATAGGGTTCTGATTAGTAAGCGTGTCAAAGGTTATGTGGAAAATAGGGTTGAGGGGGATAATAAATCAGCCATTAAAGAATGAGGAACAGACTCAATGGGCTGAATGGACTCAGGTTGAACAGGTCCAGATTCACAAGTGGGAACACTGCATCTGGAATTATCTCTGGCTCACCGACATCCATCAGATAACCCTGAGCTGAAGATGTAATGAGCTCCAAACAGACTCTGGTGTTACTGCTTCACCTCCTCACATAGCAGGTAAAGGATATTATGTGATATTCCTCCTTGTCAGTGAGGCATTTCAAAGTTCAAAATTCAAATTAAATTTATTACTGAACATGTGCATCTCACTGTATTCTACCCTGATTATAATGACAATCATGCAGTTCAGCTTCTCTCATTTTGAATACCCTTTATTGTACATTCACGGGCTACAGTCACAGATCAGTACTGAGAAAAGTTACTCCTTCTATTTGCAGATTCACACCATGATGACCAAAGCAAGTTGCAATAATGAGCAGCTCACACATTTTATTCTGCTGCAAAATTTATTTCCATTGTTTGTTTTTCTTTAAGATCTTTGTACAGTGACTGGAGGTATTCATGATGTGTCGCTTTCTCACTCCATTTCTACAAGATGTGTTTTGAAATGTCCGTAATCACACACCTTATCAAATTTCAACGTATATATGCTAAATTTGTTATCAAAGTACATTTATGTCATCACATACTACCCTGAGATTCATTTTCTTACAGTAGGTCAAAGAAATACAATAGATTCAATGAAAACGACACACAGATATGCACAAAAAACTATGTGCAAAGGAAGACAAAATGTGAAATACAATAAATAATAACTAAATAAATAAATTACACTCAGAATATGAATTGTAGAATCCTTGCCAGTAAATCCATATGCTGTGTTCAGTGATTATTTCATTGTTGGGGTGAGTGAAGTTATTCACACTGCTTCAGGAGCCTGATGGCTGAACTGCCCCTGAACCTGGTCATTTGGTATCGTACCTCCTTCCATTGACAGCAGCAGGAAGACAGTGTGTTTCAATGATGGGAGTCCTTGATGATAATCCTCCTTTCTTATGGCATTACTCCTCTGTAGGTGTGCTCACTGGAGAGCTGGGTTTTACCTGTTGATTGATCAGATCAGTCTTAACCAATCTCCATATTGACTGTCCCAGAGTCACGAATGGCTCTGTTTTTACTGATGCCTATAAGTCAATTTTACCCATATGTCAGAAAACGTGACTGATATCACTCAGTATGGTGTCCATACCTCCATGGTTTTGTAATGAAATGCATCAACTGCACATAGAACTGAGAAGAAAGAGTAATTCTGAAAAGTGGAAAGGAAGAAAACTAGTTCTGTTATGTGTAGGAACAGAGAAAATGGAGAAGTACAGCACAGTTCAGGCCCTTTGGCACACAATATTGTGCCGCTGTATACTCTATGATCAATCCAATCCTTTCATCGTACATAGCCCATTATACTCTGTTTTTTTTGTACTTGCATGTGTATGTCTGTCTGAGAGCCTTTTTGATGTCCGTTTTGCATCAGCCTCTACCACCGTGCCTGCATGGTACTCCAGGGACACGCCACTCACTGTGTAAAAAACAACTACCTCTTACACTTCCCCTAAATGTACTTCCACTCACCTTAAATCAATGTCCTCTGGGCTTGGTCACTGCCACCATGAGGAAGAGGTGTTGGTGTCCACTCATCCTATGCCTTATACTGGACAATACTGATTGAAATTGAGTTTCATAGAGCTGTAACATTACCTTGTGGTTCGTAAACTCAATCCCTTCAACGACTGAAGTTCAGCACAACATTCACGTTGCTTAACATCCTTTCAACTTGAGCAGCAACTTTGGGGAATCTACAGACTTGAACCCCAATAAACCTCTGTACCTCTACATTGCTAATAATCCTGTCATTAACCTTGTAATCTTTGTTTAAGTTCGATCATCCGGTGCATCACTTCACATATTTCAGTGTTAAGCCCAGCAGCATCTCTACTTTTTGCGAAGGCTGAGGAAAGTCAATCTCCCACCCCCATCCTCATCACATTCTACAGGGGTTGCATTGAGAACATCCTCAGCAGCTGCATCACTGCCTGGTTTGGAAATTGCACCATCTCGGATCGCAAGACCCTGCAGCGGATAGTGAGGTCAGCTGAGAAGATCATCGGGGTCTCTCTTCCCTCCATCACGGACATTTACACTACACACTGCATCCGCAAAGGAAACAACATTATGAAGGACCCCATGCACCCCTCATACAATCTCTTCTCCCTCCTGCCATCTGGGAAAAGGCTTCAAAGCATTCGGGCTCTGAATGACCAGACCATGTAACAGTTTCTTCCCCCAAACTATCAGACTCCTCAATACCCAAAGCCTGGACTGACACCTTGCCCTACTGTCCTGTTTATTATTTATTGTAATGCCTGCACTGTTTTTGTGCACTTTATGCAGTCCAGTGTAGGTCTGTAGTCTAGTGTAACTTTTTCTGTGTTGTTTTTTTTTATTACGTAGTTCAGTCTAGTTTTTTATACTGTGTCATGTAAACCATGGTCCTGAAAAATGTTGTCTCATTTTTACTATGCACTGTACCAGCAGTTATGGTCGAAATGACAATAAAAGTTGACTTGACTTGACTTGACTTGACTTGAAACTCCACCTACTACTTCTCCATCCATCACTGCATCCTGTCTCTATCCTGGGAATGAACTGTACAGAATTCAATCTTACACATCACTCTTCTGACCAGATCTGCTTTCTAAACTGACCCTCTACCACTTTTATTCCAGATCTGAGGAGGAGTCCCTGCCCTGAAACTGGGTTCAGTGATAGTTCTCGGCATGAAACATCTATGCATATTCCTTTCCATAGATACTGCCTGATCTGCTGAGTCCTCCAACATTTGTGTGTGTTCCATCAGCATATAGGTGGAAGATAGAAAATCTGTCTGAATGGTTTCACAGCTAGCTCCCACACGACATCAGCAAAACCAAAGAGCTGATTATTGACTGCAGGAGGAGTTATCCAGAGGTCATCAGGGCAATTATAAAGCAATCATGAGATCTTTTTTTAATCTAGAGTTTTTAAAATTATCTTTCCTTGAGAAAAAGGTTGTGTGTATCCACCTAGATTTTTAAACATCTAGATGCAATATGAAAATGAAAAATATTTAAAATGAGCTACCTCTTCATGTAGAAGTTTGTACATTTATTGAATATGCTGTCCGAGGGAATGGTTGAGACATGCACAACAGCAACTATTAAATGACACTTGGACAGCTCTCTGGATAGGGAAGGTTCAGTGGGATATGGGCCAAATGCAGGTGAATGTGTCTAGCTTAAATCAGCATCTCTCTGAGCATGATGGAGTTGGGATGAAGGGCTTATTTCTGTGCTGTACTGTACTCCACTCTATTGTGCATTCAAGTTCCAGTT
The DNA here is from genome assembly GCF_048418815.1 of Hemitrygon akajei. Classification (NCBI taxonomy): domain Eukaryota; kingdom Metazoa; phylum Chordata; class Chondrichthyes; order Myliobatiformes; family Dasyatidae; genus Hemitrygon; species Hemitrygon akajei. Next base: position 40,667,730 of record NC_133150.1, on the reverse strand, counting down.
ACAGGTCAGCACTGAGAAAAGTATCTCCTATGATTTGTAGATTCACCCACCTGTGACTTGACCATTGCACCTCACAACAAGATACAACTCACTCATTTTAGTAGTGCAATTACTTGAGTCGAGTTACATGTTCTCCAAAGGGGTTATCTATTGGTGGGTCCTCATGTGTCGGTAGAGGCTGATCCAGGAGTCACAAATTCTGGTGTAATGTGGGCAGGACTAAGTGGTGGGTATGGTTAGATGTTGGGTCTTGGCTCAGTCTCTCCTTTCACACCTGCAGCTTGTTCTCTGTGACACAGTGGAGGTTTACACTCATATAATGCATTTCCCTCTTGAACAGATTTCCTCCAAGTGAATCTGTTAAGTGCATTGTCTTCCCAGTTTTTAGACATAATCTTGAATTTCTTCAGGCTGATTTTAATATTATCTTTAAAGCTAACTTTCCTTCAACTGGGAGTAAAGGATCTATCTGTTTGGGGAGATGCTTAGGCATCTCAATAACGTGACCTATCCATCGGAGTTGGTGTTGCTTTATCGTGATGGAGATGCTGCTTGTGTTGGCTCCTCCGGTATGCTGGTGTTAGTGTGTCCGTCCATCCCGCTGATCCTCAGGATCTGTTATCAGGTCCTTTGGTGGCCTTGTTCCAGGATTTTCAGGTGTCTACTCCATACAGTAATGTAGGAAGTACAAAGGTTTTGCTTAGACCTGTAGGTCACATTTTTAAAACCATAAGACCATAAGACATAGGAGCAGAATTTGGCCTTTCAGCCCATCTAGTCTGCTCTGCGATTCTCTCATGGCTCATCCCCGATACCTGTCAACCGCGTATACCTGCTTTCTCACCATGTCCTTTGATGCCCTGACCGATCAGGGAACAATCAAAGTCCACCTTAAATATACCCATGGACTTGGCCTCAACCACGTTCTATGGCAGAACAGTCCACAGATTCGTAGTCTCAAGGGGAAGTTGATGCAAGCAGTGGTGAGCTGTGGTGGAGGCGTAAGCTAGGCCAGGTTGTGGCAAGTGGTGTCAAGATCGAAGCAGAGTCAAGGCAGATTCGTGACATCCCTGAGCGAGGGGAAAGTCTCAATGTCTGATTGATTTAAGCACCAGGCTGAATTGGAAAGTTTGCGCAGGGACTGAGTCATGGCGGTGGTGTTCGGACCGCAGAGTGGTTCATGAGTGAGAGACATAGAACACATAGAATAGTACACCACATTACAGGCCCTTCGGCCACTATGTTGTGCCAACCCTCAAACCCTGCCTCCCATATAACCCCCCACCTTAAATTCCTCCATATACCTGTCTGGTAGTCTCTTAAATTTCACTAGTGTATCTGCCTCCACCACTGACTCAGGCAGTGAATTCCATGCACCAACCACTCTCTGAGTGAAAAACCTTTCTCTAATATCCTCCTTGAACTTCCCTCTCCTTACCTTAAGCCATGTCTTCTTGTACTGAGCAGCGGTGCCCTCAGGAAGAGGCGCTGGCTGTCCACTCTGTCTATTCCTCTTAATATCTTGTACACCTCTATCATGTCTCCTCTCATACTCCTTCTCTCAAAGAGTAAAGCCCTAGCTCCCTTAATCTCTGATCATAATCCATACTCTCTAAACCAGGCAGCGTCCTGGTAAATCTCCTCGGTACCCTTTCCAATGCTTTCACATCCTTCCTATAGTGAGGCGACCAGAACTGGACACAGCACTCCAAGTGTGGCCTAACCACAGTTTTATAGAGCTGCATCATTACATCGCGACTTTTAAACTTCATCCCTCGACATATGAAAGCTAACACACCATAAGCTTTCTTAACTACCCTATCTACCTGTGAGGCAACTTTCAGGGATCTGTGGACATGTACCCCCAGACCCTTTTGCTCTTCCACATTACCAGGAATTCTGCCATTTACTTTGTACTCTGCCTTGGAATTTGTCCTTCCAAAGTGTACCACCTCACATTTCTACAGGTTGAACTCCATCTGCCACTTCTCAGCCCACTTCTGCATCATATCAAAGTCTCTCTGCAATCTTCGACAATCCTCTACACTATCTACAACACCAGCAACCTTTGTGTCGTCTGCAAACTTGCCAACCCACCCTTCTACCCCCACATCCAGGTCGTAATAAAAATCATGAAAAGTAGAGGTCCCAGAACAGATCCTTGTGGGACACCACTAGTCACAACCCTCCAATCTGAATGTACTCCCTCCACCACAACCCTCTGCCTTCTGCAGGCAAGCCAATTCTGAATCCACCTGGCCAAACTTCCCTGGATCCCATACCTTCTGACTTTCTGAAAAAGCCTACCATGTGGAACCTTGTCAAATGCCTTACTAAAATCCATGTAGATCACATCCACTGCACTACCCTCATCTATATGCCTCGTCACCTCCTCAAAGAACTCTATCAGGCTTATTAGGCACGATCTGCCCTTCACAAAGCCATGCTGACTGTTCCTGATCAGACCATGATTCTCTAAATGCCCGTAGATCCTATCTCTAAGAATCTTTTCCAACAGCTTTCCCACCACAGACGTAAGGCGCACTGGTCTATAATTACCTAGACTATCCCTGCTAACTTTTCTGAACAAGGGGACAACATTTGCCTCCCTCCAATCCTCCGGTACCATTCCTGTGGACAACGAGGACATAAAAATCCTAGCCAGAGGCTCAGCAATCTCTTCCCTCGCCTCGTGGAGCAGTCTGGGGAATATTCCATCAGGCCCCGGGGACTTATTCATCCTAATGTATTTTAACAACTCCAACACCTCCTCTCCCTTAATATCAACATGCTCCAGAACATCAACTTCACTCATATTGTCCTCACCATCATCAAGTTCCCTCTCAGTGGTGAATACTGAAGAGAAGTATTCATTGAGGACCTCACTAACTTCCACAGCCTCCAGGCACATCTTCCCACTTTTATCTCTAATCAGTCCTACCTTCACTCCTGTCATCCTTTTGTTCTTCACATAATTGAAGAATGCCTTGGGGTTTTCCTTTACCCTACTCACCAAGGCCTTCTCATGCCCCCTTCTTGCTCTTCTCAGCCCCTTCTTAAGCTCCTTTCTTGCTACCCTATATTCCTCAATGGACCCATCTGATCCTTGCTTCCTAAACCTCATGTATGCTGCCTTCTTCCACCTGACTAGATTTTCCACTTCACTTGTCACCCATGGTTCCTTCACCTTACCATTCTTTATTTTCCTCACCGGGACAAATTTATCCCTAACATCCTGCAAGAGATCTTTAAACATCGACCACATGTCCATAGTATATTTCCCTGAAAAAACATCATCCCAGTTCACACCCGCAAGTTCTAGCCTTTCTCGCCTCATAATTTGCCCTTCCCCAATTAAAAATTTTCCTGTCCTCTCTGATTCTATCTTTTTCCATGATAATGCTAAAGGTCAGGGAATGGTGACCACTGTCCCCTAGATGCTCACACAATGACAGATCTGTGACCTGACCCGGTTTGTTACCTAATACTAGATCTCGTATGGCATTCCCCCTAGTCAGCCTGTCAACATACTGTGACAGGAATCCATCCTGGGCACACTTAACAAACTCTGCACCATCTAAACCCTTGGAATTAATCAAGTGCCAATCAATATTAGGGAAGTTAAAGTCACCCATCATAATAACCCTGTTATTTTTGCAACTTTCCAAAATCTGCCTCCCAATCTGCTCCTCGATATCTCTGCTGCTACCAGGGGACCTATAGAATATCCCCAGTAGAGCAACTGCTCCCTTCCTGTTCCTGACCTCCACCCATACTGACTCAAAAGAGGATCCTGCTACATTACCCACCCTTTCTGCAGCTGTAGTAGTATACCTGACCAGTAATGCCACCCCTGCTCCCCTTTTTCCCCCCTCTCTATCCCTTTTAAAGCACTGAAATCCAAGTATATTGAGAATCCATTCCTGCCCTGGTGCCAGCCAAGTCTCCGTAATGGCCACTACATCATAATTCCATGTATGCATCCAAGCTCTCAGTTCATCACCTTTGTTCCTGATGCTTCTTGCATTGAAGTACACACACTTTAACCCTTCTACCTTACTAACTTTATACCCTTTATTCTGCTGCTCTTTTCTCAAAGCCTCTCTATATGTTAGATCTGATGTTTGATCTGATGAGACGACCTGATGTTTGGATCACTTAAGCACTGGGCCAGATTGAAGAGGTCAGGGTGTTGGGACCGGAAGCAAGGCGAGGACTGGACTGCAGTGCCAGCTGCAGTGATGCCTAGATTTGTGATTGTGGTCTTGTAACATTTACTCAGCTTAGGGATGAACTGTGGCTGTTGCCTGCTCCAGCTGCATTGATGTCTGGCTCTTTGTCATTGATGAGCCTTTGGTTCTAAATGCTAATTGTTTGAATTTTTTTATTCTAATGTATGTACTGTGCTTTGGCTGTTTGATGGTATTTTTCTTGGTATGTTCTTTTGAGATTTGTTTATACTGTGGCTGCCTGTAAGGTGACAAATCTCAATGTAGTATACTTGCTTAGATAATAAATGTACTTTTTTTACACTGAACTTTGTATATGATTGCTATAAGAGTATGCCTGAGCTCTGGGGGCAATTGTTCTTTTTCACAGACCTTCAGGAGCAGGGCAAACATGTTGTCCAGGAGTGCTGGTCCCCTTTCTTTGAAGATTTCTACTGGGATCCTATCAAGATGAATGGTTTCATTACTGTTCAGGCTTCTGATGACATCATTAACCTCTTTCATATTGGAAATCCCCCATGTCTTCTATCACAGCTCTCTGGAGGATTTTCTTTGTAATTTCTGGTTCAGCAGTACTGCCATGGTTAAGAAGTTCTTGGAAGTGCTCTCTGCATTGTTCATTGACATCCTGCTGTTACTTCAGCAATTTCTTTCCCTCCTTTGAGTTCAGGAGTTTTAATCTGCAGTAACGTGGTCTGTAGACTTCTTTGGTGGCAATGAAGACACTTCTCGTGTCATTAGAGACTGACAATCTCTGGATTTCCAGATCTTTCTCAGTCCACCAAGAATCCTTTCACTCCCTCACCTCGTGCTGGACATTTTCTTTGGCTCTGGAGAAAGCTTCCCCTTTATCCTTGCTGCTGATATCATTCTGCTCTGCACAAAAGGCTTTCCTTTACTTGGAGATAAGCTGTTCTATCTGTATGTCGTTACCAAACACACAAACCAGATGTTTCCTGGACTTTTACCCAAGGATGCTTTTGCAGATATTGAGGATGGTGGATTTAAGCAAATACCAGAGTACTTTGATATCCTCTGGATATTCCTGTCAGAGGTTTTCCGTAAACGAGGCCTGACAGTGCTGTTGCACGGCAGTGTCAAGCAGGCACTGAAGGTTTAGTCTTGGCCTGGTCTATTTCTTATGAACCCTGGTCTATTTTCATGACTCTGAAGGACATTAGAATTTTTCATGTGTCTGACGCTGGTTATTGTAGGAAAGGCAGATGAGCTCAGGGCATGGATCAACACCTGGAATTACGATATTCCAGCCATTAGTGAGACTTGGTTTCAGGGAGGTAGGACTGGCACTCGATAATCTGGAGTTCCTTTGTTATAAACCCTTCAGAGTAGGAGGGATTAAAGGTGTGGTGTTACTTGTCAAGAAAAAAGTCACAGCAGTCCTAACAAAGTCCTAACAAGAGACGGTGCGATACTTGATCTGCTGTAAGTGAATGATGTCAGGCAGGGGACAACAGGTTTTGTAGGGGATCACTGGTGATAACACTGCCATTAGTTTCAGTGTAAGTATAAAAGATAGGTCTGGTATGCAGGTTGAGTTTCTAAATCTGTTGCAATGAATGAGGTGAACCCAAACGCAGGACACAGGCCCAGAAATTAAGTTAGGATGCAGACGAGCATTGAACGGCAAACTGGAGGGTGTGCAGGAAAGCAGAAGGCAGGCAGAACTATCTTGACATGGAGTGTAGAAAGGAAAGCGGCAGTAAAAAACCTTTCTTAGCGTGGAGAGACGGAGTTACACAGTTAAACCTCAGTGCTGAAGTAAAACTTAGAATACTTACCTTGAGTTTCACAGGGAGCCCTTGGAACTGAGGTAGAACTTGGAAAATTATCTTGACATGGAGAGACTGAGTTTCACAGGTAAATCTCGGTACTGAAGCAAAGCTTAGAACACACAATCCTAAGCGGCCGGGAAACATTAATTACCACACTGGCAAAACCAAACATCTGGCAACTAGTGGGTGCAAAGCCAAGGTTCTTATGCTGCAGGTCTAGAAGAAAACCAGGTGTGCTGCCGTCAAAGGGAATTAGGAGAAAATGGGGAATTAATGGTTGGGACCATGACAAAATCAGAGAAAAGCCAATTTTGATGGTATCAGAAAGGATCTAGCAAGAGTGAATTGGGGCAGCATGTTTTCTGGGAAAGGTGACTTGGTAAGTGGGAGGCCTTCAAAAATGAAATTTTGAGAGTACAAAGCTTGTATGTGACTATTGGAATAAATGGAATAGATAACAGGTATTGGGAACCTTGGTTTTCAAGAGATATTGAGGCGCTGGTTAAGAAAAAGGGATTTGCTTAGCAGGTAGGAAGTATAAGGAATGAAAGTGAATACTTAAGAAAGAAATCAGAAGGGCTAAATAAAGGCATGTGGTTACCTTAGCTGATAAGATGAAGGAGAATCCTAAGAGATTCTACAGATATGATAAGAGCAAAAGGATTGCAAGGGACAAAATTGGTCCTCTGGAAGATCAGAATGGTAACCCATGCATGGAGCCAGATGAATGGGGGGATCTTAGATGCAGTTTTCATCTCAGTATTTACTCACAAGACAGACACAAGGCTTATAACATTCATGCAAAATGGCATCAACTTCTTCGACTCTATACAGATTACAGAGAAGGAGGTGTTTGCTGACTTGAGGGATGGTAGGGAGGACAAATCCCCAGGGTCTGAGAAAGTGTTCCATCGGACCCTGCAGGAGACAAATGCTGAAATTGCTGGGGCCCTAGCAAAAATAATTAAGTCATCATTAGTGACAGGTGGGGTCCCAGAGGATTGGAGGATAGCCAATGTTGTTACAATGTTTCTTTCCTCTCTTTTCTATAAGTGTATACCTCAGATGAATTTTATGTGGAGATTTGTGGCACAGTTAGTCCGTGTTGGCAGGAACATCTCTGAGTCTATCACACTGAGCACTGGATCCCCACAAGGTTGTGTGGTTAGCCCATTGCTGTTTACACTGCTAACACATGACTGTGCAGCCAGATTCAAGGGGAACCTGATCATTAAATTTGCTGATGATACAACAGTGGTGGGGCTCATCAGCAAAAATGATGAAACAATGTACAGGGAGGAGGTCAAACACCTAGAGAGCTGTTGCAGTGACAACAACTTGATGCTTAATGTCACCAAAACCAAGGAGATGATCATCGATTTCAGACTCTCAGCCTGAGCACACACCCCTCAGCATCAGTGGCTCCACAGTGGAGAGAGTGGAAAACATCAAGTTCTTTGGGGTGCAGATCTCGGACAATCTCACCTGGTCCAGGAACACCACTGGGATTGTGAAACGGGCCCAGCAGAGATTGCACTTTCTGAGGAAGCTTAAACAAGCATCACTCCCCACTAACATCTTAACTACATTCTACAGAGGCATGTTTGAGAGTGTGTTGACCTTTTGCATCACAACCTGGTACTCCAGCTGCAGTGCTGCCGACAAAAAAGCCTTGCAGAGAGTGGTTAGGGGAGCAGAGAAGTTTATTGGGGTCTTCCTACCTTCTGTCCAAGACATCTTTCAGAGTTGATGCCTCCAGAAGACATGGTACATCATTAAAGACCCCTCACACCCTCTACATGAACTGTTTGTTCTTCTGCCATCAGGTAAACATTACAGGAGCATCAAAACTAAAACTACAAGGCTTCTAAACAGCTTCCTCCCACAGGCAGTCAGACTGCTAAATAGCTGCTCTACCTGACTCTGCTTTGGACACTTTTAACTTGCACTGGACACTTATAACTTGTTTTTAACTGACATGTGGCTGTTGTGTTTTACTATTTATTGTTATGTTTATTATTTAGTGTTGCGTTTGTTATGTTATGATTGCACTGCTCCTGGGAAACGCTGTCTCATTCTGCCCTGCAGAGCTGATGTACGGTTAGAATGACAATAAAGTTTTTGAAAGTTTTGAATCTTGAATCTTGAATATATGACTATATGATATCTAAGTACAATATCTGAAATACATCTCATGGAAATGTTTTTTTGATGATGAACTTTAATAAAAAATAAATTACAAAAAAAGGCTCTAAAAGTCATCCAAGAAATTATACTATAGGTCAATGCTCCTGTCATTACTAGTGGGAAAGTAATTAGAAGGTATTCTAAGGGCCGGAAATACGAGTATTTGGATAAGCATGTACTGATTAGGTATAGTTAGCATGCCTTCATGCATGGTTAGTCATGTCTAACCAATATTATAGAGTTTAGCTAGGAAGTTACCAGGAAAGTTGATGAAGGCAAAACTGTTGATGTTGCCTACATGGACTTTAGCAAAGCATTTGACAAGGTCCCACATCGGAAGTTCACCAAGAAGATTCATTTGATCAGCATTCAAGATGAGGTAGTAAATTGGATTGGTCCTTGGCTTTCTGCAAGAAGCCAGAGAGTGATAGTAGATGTTTGCATCTCTGCGTGAAGGTCTGTGACTAGTGGAATGGCACAGGCATCAGTGCTGGGTCATTGATGTTTGTCATTTATATCAAAATCTGGATGACAGTGTGGTTACCTGGATCAGCAAATCCGCAGATGACACTGAGAATGGGAGCGTAGTGGACCGCTCTGAAGACGACCATGGCTTGCAGAAGGTTGTGAACCAAATGGAGACAAGGGTTGAAAAATGGCAGGTGGAATTTAATGCAGACAAGTGGGAGGTTTTGCACTTCGGTAGGACCAACCAGGGTAGGTCTTACACAGTGAATGGTAGCGCATTGAGGAGTGCTGTAGAACAAAAGAAACTGGGAGTAAAGGTCGATAATGCATTGAAATTGGCATCACCGGTGATAGGGTCATAAGAAAACTTACAGCACATTGGCCATCATAAATTTAAAATAATCAAAATATCGAGTACTGGAGATGGGATAATATGATGAAGTTGTATAAGAGATGGATAAGGCCTAATTTGGAGAATTGTATGCAGCTTTGGTCACTTACCTCCAGGAAGGGTGTAAGCAGGGCTAAAAGAGTACAGAGAAAATGCACACGGATGTGGCCGGGTCTGGAGTTCCTGAGTTACATGGAAAAACTAAATAGGTTACAACTTATATCTTGGAATGTAGAAGATTGAGAGGAGATTTGATAGAGGTATACAAGATGTTGAGTGGTAAAGAGGGTAAATGCAAGCAGGCTTTTTCCACTGAGGTTGGGTGGGGCAATAACTAGATGTCATACGATAAGGGTGAAAGGTGAAAGGTTTAAGGTTAACATCAGTGAAACTTGTTCACTCAGTGGGTCGTGATAGTATGGAATGAACTGCACAGCAAGTGTGCATGCAAGCTTAATTTCCACATTTATGAAAAGTTTTGATAAGTTCATGGGTAGTTGGGATATGGACGGCAATAGTGCTGGTGCAAGTAGTTGGGAGTAGGCAATTTCAATGCATTGGCATAAGCTAGATGGGCTGAAGGGGTTGTTTATGTGCTGGATTTTTCTATGACTATGCCATGGAGGACAGATCTGACTACAATCTGTCCAGCTGTCATCTTTGCCAATCATGACCTTTGTCATATACACATCATGGCAGTCCCTAGCTCGGCCAATGACATGATAAATGAGATACCACTGTTTAGATCAGGCATGATGCCAAGATGCCTTCACTGTGTAATAATATTCCTAAATACATAAGGAAAACATCCTGCCTATCTGAAATGAAATCTGCTGATGATGGAAATACTCAACAGGTCAGCAGCAACTATAAGGAAAACAACAAAGCTAATAATTCAGGTCAACATGTTTCAATAAAATCATTCCATTGGGATATCTTGATCTGAAGATTATTTGGTTCACTCTCCAGAAATTTTCCAGCCATTGACACCTTAAGGAGGATCTAGGACCCTGAATTAATGAGTGAAGTCATATTCTATACAGAATGAATGGATGCAGTTTTTATTGAAAACAGAACTTTATGAAGAAGCATTTTCATTAATATGCTTATAATTGTTTATTGAATTAACCAACAGTGAAAATAGTAATTTGAATCTAACAGAACAGATTTTAACATGAAAAGGATCTACTTCTTTCCTGACAAATATGACAAATAAGCTTTTCTTGGGCTTCAAGCGGGTACAGGCATCAATTATAACTGACTTTTCGATAACAAACTCTGCCATCTTCTTCAGCGATGATGAGGAAGATCCCTGAAGAAGATGGCAGAGTTTGTCATCAAAATGTTGGTTATAATTGATACCTGTACCTGGATGGAAGCCCAAGAAACGATGTTAACATGGTAAAAGAATTCTGAGCAGTTCATGATCATAAAAAGGTTAAAAATTGATACTGGGTTTCTGCCGGAAATCTAGAAAAATGGCATAACATTAAGATCAGTGTGGGTGAAGTGTTGCAAGTGGATTTCAATTAAACAAAGCCAGTATCTTGAAGCATGACAAAATTATTTTGTTTGATTTCACCTTCATTAAGTCAATGTTTTAATGACTGGAGATTAATTCTGTATAAAAGTTCCACAAAGCTTGAACAGTGACACTTAATCTTGCTCGAAAACTCCCCCACGGTCGGTGTAATCTGGGAACATTCATTTTATCTCATGGACTAGGCTGTGAGGATCTGATTGATCATGTCTCTGTAAAAGCAAAAGTGAAATTATCAGATTGATTGACACCGGGAACTATGCAATACTGTATGATGCTGTGTGCCTGCAATGTTGCACTCGGGTGATGTGTATGCAACAGCTTGTGCATTGGAAATAAAGTGGGCATTGACTTTGAGTTACATTTCATGCGGACACCTCGCAACAGAATTCTGAGTGAAGTACAGTGTCCAATATATTTTCTTGTCGAGTACTGGACTTCATTCTTCACATGGACAGTGTGTGAAAACCTACTTACAGTATAACATCTTCATGCAACTTCAGTTTGACGAAAGGTTAAAAGTTCTACATGAATGTTTTTTTCCTTTAAATTATAGTCATATTTGAATGAATTTAATGTGAAGAAAGATGAGGTAACTCGATAGATATGTACAAGATGATAAGAGGCAAAAAATTGAATGCACATTTTCCAAGAGCAGAAATGTTTAACACAAGGGGGCATAATTCAAGGTGATTGGAGAAATGCATTGAGGGAATGTCAGAGGCAAGCTTTTTTTTACACAGAGAGCTGCGAATGTATGGTACCTACTACCAGGGTTGGTTCTGGAGGCAGATACATTAGCTACATTTAAAAAACTCTTACAAAGATGCATGGCTCACAGAGAAGTTGAAGGCTATATAGGAGAGAAACGTTAGATTGATGACAGAGTTGGTTAAGAGGTCAGCACAACATGGTCTATCGAAGGGCATGTACTGTGCTGTAATGTTCAATGTTTTATGTTCCAAAGCATGGAAACCATCGGGAGCATCTACTGACCTAGACTTACCTTTTTGTCTCTTACGAACCATGTGACAGCAATCGTCCAGATCACCAGCAGAGCAAAGAACAGCCAGCGTCCCACTTTCCATATCATGTAACTGAACAAAGGGGAAGAGATACAGAATCAGTGGCAGGAGAGGAGACACCTTGGTATTTGAAATATTTACCTCCTGGTTCCTCTGTGAAATGAGTGAAGTGGAGCAATAAAAGCAGCAAGGCCAGGATAGTTCAGCTGGGAGAATAATCTCATGCTGGACTGAGGGAGGGAAGATAACCTATGATCATCATTTGGAGATGTAATTGCTGAAACACAACTGCAGATACTGTATGGTGTGACAGTACATAATGGAGATGAATTTAGCAATGGCAGGAAAGGAAATGATGAGGTTGGGTAACGATGAGTCTGGGGATTATCTAATGTCATTGAAATGGTCCATAGTGGTTAACAAAATGATTTACAACAGTGAGCTGTAACATTGGGTTCAATTCCTGCCACTGTCTGTAAGGAGTTTGTACATTCCCCCTGTGACCGCATGGACTTCATCCGGGGGCTCCAGTTTCCTCCCATATTCCAAATACATATGGGTTAGGGTTAGTGTGCTATTGGCATGCGATGTTGGCACTGGAAGTATGGCAACACTTGTGGGGTGCCCAGTAAAATCTTTGCTGACTTGATTTGATGCAAAATGATATGTTTGTCAGGAAATGTAGAGGAGGCTTGACCAAAATCGAGCAGCAGAGACAGTTTAGCAGTAAACAATACTTCACTGATAGACCACAAAATAACAAGTCATGACGGGCCACAGAACAAGAAAGAACAGAAAATAAACGCAACAGGGTAAACTTTATGCATGGAGAGTGAAGGCCAGTTGGTTTGATAGGTGAACGAGAACTGTGGATGATTACTGGGGTTAAATAATAAGTCCAGAATGAAAGGCAGGTGAATTCTATTAGTCAGGTGGAGACTGGGAGGTTCCAACATGTGCAGGCCTGAGAGCATTTCAACATATGTCTCATTGTGAGTGTGAAAAATATAATCAGTATTGCTGAAAGAGGACACAGATCTTCAGAAGTTCAACAATGAAACCTTATGGACAGGTGCTGTGTGAAAGCTGATAAATGATCAAGAATTAATTGAAGAAAGGAGTTGGGGATGAAATACACAGATCAATAAGGACAATTAAAAGAAGTCCAGAAAAGTAATCAGCAAGGTGACTCATAATCTCAGTATCCCTTGAGCACCATGGCAACATGGCAATTAGCATGACACTATTACAGCTTGGGGCGTCAGAGTTCAATTTTAATGTTTTTTGTAAGGAGTCTATATGTCCTCCTCATGGAATGCGTGGGTTTTCCATGGTGCTCCAGTCTCCTCACAGAATCCAGAAATATGTCTGTTAGTTGGTTAGTTGCTTATTGTAAATTATCCTGTGATTCGGTTAGGGTTAAACTGGGGGTTGCTAGGCAGTGTGTTTTGAAGGGCCGGAAGGGCCCATTCCATGTTGTATCTCAATAATTGGAATACATTAAATATACAGTGATAGGTATGGTAATGGAGGAATCAAAATCAACAATGCACATGGGGCTCACTCATAACCCAATGGTTAAAGAGCCCATGAAGTGAATCTGAAAATTCGAGCATTTAGAACAGGGGTTCCAACTTGCTTGTTCAGTGTGTAGGAGACAGCAAAGTGTGCAAATATAAAAAAGAAAGAAATAATAATAATTAAATAAGAAATAAATACTGAGAACATGAGATGAAGCGTACTTGAAAGTGAGAATATTGGTTGCGGAAAAAGCCAAGGAAAAAAGATGCTGGCTATTCAATCTGCTTATGATTCCTATCAGCTTGTACACCTCTATCAAGTCCCCTCGTATTCTCCTTCTGTCCAAAGCAAAACTACATCGCTCACTCAGCCTATCCTCATAAAACATGTTGTCTGTACCAGGAAGCATCCTGGTAAATCACTTCTCAAGCTACTACGTCCTACGATAATGAGGTGACCAGAACTTAACACTATACTCCAACTGCTATGCTTAAATTATTAAAAGTTTAGGATAAGAAGATTATCTTTGATCTCGGGTTTGATACCTATACTAGAAAATCAGAAATAATCAGTTTCCAATACATGATTACATTGAATTTAATCATGTCAAATGTGTTTAACACCAGTTAAAGAGAAAGAAATTTCTCTCCCAACAGCAGTGAAACCACATGTAGAAAGAACCTTATACTTTACATTTTATCTGATGAAGATCCTTCCCTTTGTTCAGTTGTCATTGATTCCATTACAGTATTTCCACAGAAATGAAATGGCCCTGTTAAAAGAAAAGAAAATTCAATTTCAAACAAGCGAAGATCTGCAGATGTTGGAGAACCAAGTAACACACACAAAATTCTGGAGGAAGTCAGCAGGCCAGGCAGCATCTATGGAAAAGAGTAAACAGTCGACGTTTTGGGTCCAGACCCTTCATCAGGACTGCTGAAATTCAATTTCATCTGCTTTGTAACTGCAAGAACAAAAGATCACAATTGTTGGACCAATAGTTACATGGGCATGGTGGACCAAATGTGATCTGTTACTCAATGAATATTTAACGATTAAAGATGTGATTAATTTGTGACATGTTCATCAGAACATACAGTGAAATCCATCATTAATAACAACCACCAACATTTGTTTCTACCTGTAAATGCTTGCATGAAAACCTGAGTCTGTCACGTCTCGCTGCATTTGATTCGATGCAAACCATAAAAGTATGCAAATTACTTTCAGAATTGAGTCACAGGTACAAAGTCAGTCATCACTGGAGCTGATTTAGCAGACCGGTAATTGCAGGTCGCAGCCTCAGATCAGGACAGAGATAAGTCAGCCTTGCGGTGTGTCAACCTGAACAACAGGCCTGTCTCTCGCCTATGACGGGCAGTCCTGTACACAAAAAGTTGTAAAATTAATGGTGACCGTGAGACAATGGGACCATAAGACATCGGAGCAGAATTAGGCCATTCAGCCCATCCGGTCTGATCTGCCACTCCATCATGGCTGGTTTGTTATCCCACTCAATCCAAAACACCTGCCTTCTCCCATAACCTTTCATGCCCTTTCTAATCAACAAATTATTAAGCTCTGCTTCAAATATACCCAATAACTTGGCCTCAACAGCGTCTGATGCAACGAATCCCAGAGATTCACCCCGCTCTGGCTGAAGAATTTTCACCTCACATCTGTTGTAAAGCACGTCCTCCTCATGGAATGCGTGGGATTTCCATGGGTGCTTCCGTTTTCTCCCACAGTCCAGAGGTGTACCAGGGAAGTTAATTGGTCAATGTAAATTGCCCTGTGATTAGGTTAGGGTGAATTGGTTTTGTTAAGGTTTGCTGGGCTGGTGTGTCTCGAAGGGTCAGAAGGGCAGAATCGGCACTCTATTGCTAAATAAATAAAATTAAATGTTGTGTTCTGAGACTGTGCCCTCTGGTCCTGTACACCCCCACTACAGCAAAACATCCTCCCCAAATCCACTCTACCTCGGCCTTTCAGTATGGTTCAGGTTTTATTGAGATCCCCCCTTATTCAAAGTAAAAATATGTTATCAGAGTACAGACAGGTCACCGCATGCAACCCTGAGATTAATTTTCTGTAGGAAATCTTAGAAAATCTACAGAACAGTAATTGTAAGCTGGATCAATGAACAACAAACTGTGCAAACTCTGACTTTATTGTCCCCAAACTTTGCTACAGAGCCATCAAAACCAAATCATTCCATGAAACGTGAAAAGAAGCCGTCCCAACACAGTCCACTGCATTACACCACGAGTCACAGACAATCAAACAGAAAGGGGCCCTTTATTCACTCTCTTTGTCTCTTGTCAGTCAATCAATCTTCTTTCCCTGCTGGAATCTTTTCAGTAATAATGTGGCTTCTTATCTCATTTTGCAGCCTCATGTGTGGCATCTTGACAAATGCCTTCTAAAAATCCAAGTAAGCAACATGTACTGACTCTCCTTTGTCGATCCCACCTGATATTTCCTCAAAAATATCCAACAGATTTTTTAGGCAAGATTTCACCAACAGGAAATCATATTTGATCATGCACCCTAAAACCTCAGCCTTTGAAATGTCTTCCCAAACATGGAAGTCAGGCTAGCTAGTCTGTAATTCTCTTTCGTTTACCTACATCTCTTCTTAAAAAAGTGGAGTGCAATTTCCAATTGTTCAGTCCTACAAAACCATTCCAGAATCCAGTTATTCTTGAAAGATCACTACTAATGCCTCCACAGTCTCCTCAGCTTCCTCTTTCAGAGCCCTAGCTTGCAGTATATCTGATCCAAGTGACTTATCTACCTTCAGGCCACTCATCTTCCCAATCACCTCACCTTAGTAACACAGCTACACTCACTTCTGCACCCTGACATTGCTGAATTTCTGTCACACTGCTTGTGTCTTCTTCAGTGACAAATTATGCAAAATACTGAATAAGTTTGTCCTCCATTTCTTCATCCCGCATAACTACTTCTTCAGCATCATTACTCAGTGATCTGATATCCACTCGTGCTTCTCTTTTACTCTTCATATATCCGAAATTCTTTTGGTCTCCAGTTTCATATTATTGGCTAGTTTTCCTTCATATTTCATCTTTTCTCTCCTTATTGTTTTTCTTGTTCCCTCCCCAATTCTCTAACTTAACACAAATTGTTTGCTATATCATATGTCCTCCCTTTTATTTTTATGACAGTGTGACTGTCTAACAACACAACACCCATTCCAGCATCATTAATGCAGAAACCAGAAGTATGAATGGAATGCTCTCCGCTTGTCTGGATGTGCAAGTCCAGCTGTGTGAAAGGTGCTCCACATGTTCCTGGAGGAAGCAACAGACTTAACTGTTCACTACACTTTATTTCTATTCCATGGAGGCTGTGATGTGTAGCTTCTACAAATGCAAAGAGATTCCTTACCCTCACTAGAAGTATAAGAGCAGCAGAAATACAGAAACAAAAAGAAGTATTTAAGTTTATCCTCCCTTGAAAGTAGAACTTACTGGTGCCATTGATTTCTGTCACAAAACTCAGATTTCTTTACCATTCCACTGGATTTTATTCCAAGCCTATTCAAGGCTCTGCAGTAATAGCTATGGGCCTGGAGGTTTAAAGATTGACCAGGAAGAACCAGTTCATCAGTGTCTGAGATCTTTTGATCTTCAGATGAGTTTTTTTTTATGCCAAGTGTACTGAATGGGAAGGGATCACTGGAGGGACTCACAGGGCACTGATAGTGAACCCCCGAGACGTGAGACATTTGCTGGTGACAGATATCGAAGCACAGGGACAGACACAGGTTCTATGGAAAGGAACTCCACAATCAGACACTGAATGAACATCTGAAAATCAAACACTCTTCTGCCACTTTATTAGATACACCTGTTCACCTGTTTGTTAATGCAAGTATCTAATTAGTCTATCACCTGGCAGCAACACAGTCCATAAAAGCATGCAGACATAGTCAAAAGGTTCAGTGGTTGTTCAGGGCAAACATCAGAATGGGGAAGAAATGTGATCTTAGTGACTTTGACATGGAATAATAGCAGGTGCCAGAAGGGGAGGTTTCAGTATCTCAGAAACTGTTGATCTCCTGGGATTGTCATGTACAACAGTCTCTAGAGTTTACAGAGAATGGTGTGAAAAACAAGAAATATCCAGTGATCAGCAATTATGTGAGCAAAATGCCTTGTCAATGAGAGAAGTCAGAGAAGAATAGCCAGACTGGTTCAAGCTGATAGATAGATGACTGGAAATCAAATAACCATGTTTTATGACAGTGGTGTGTAGAAGAGCATCTGAACACACAACACATCAAACCTTGAAATCAGTCAGCCATAGCAGCAGAAGAGCATAGAGATAAACTCAGCTGACATTTTTATTAAGCTTAGGAAGTATCGAATGAAGTGGCCATTGAGTGTTTAAAGGCAGCAGTTTGTGAGGTATCCATCACATGGTTGGAGGCTTTCAGGAGAAAATGAAATCGTGACTGGGTTCAGTAACCTGCCATAGAGAGGGAAACATTTGGCACTGATATTAATGCAGAGAGAGTGAGGGGTGGACAGAGTCTGGACAAAGATCTTGTACTCTGTCCTGAGGCTGAGCAGGAGGAGGGGGAGATTGCTGTTCTACAGACACGTCCACGAGATGAGTATTTCTCCATTCAACAAACGTAACCCTGGGATCAGCACATCGTCACTGCCCAGGACATCTAATGCACTGACCCTTCCCAGAGGAAACATGGATGAGACATTTATTTCACTGAAGGCACAAAGTCAATCACTGAGAAACCTACCCTCAGGTACTTGTAAATGTACGTTAAACATCGGATCGGCACCTGGTGTTGAAATTCCACAGCTGTACCATCCTGTATCTCCAGAGCGAAGATTCTCCATAGTAACATTAAATATACCCCGTTCCGGGTTATCTGTGATTGACATTCGTCCACTCCGTCCGTGTTGCCCATTTGTTTCCACTAAAACTAAACATTGACGAGTCCATCCACGGCACCAATACTTTGTGTGTGAGCGGTACTTTGCTTCATAGTGACAATCGATTGTGATCGCTCTTCCCACAACTCCTCTTACATTTTCCTCTGCCCACAATGCACCTGAAACTGAGAGAGGCATTTTCAGATTTGAGGGGAAAGGAACAACTTAATGCAAACAAATATTTTTGAACATGATGGTAAAACAGGTCCAGGTCACATCCCACATGTTGTCCCTGACACCACAGCCAATGATTTTGGTCTGAAGTGCAGTCAGTGCTGTTACTGTGTCAGTGCTCTCTCCCCTGTGTCAGTACATTGTGGGTTCACTTCCCACTCCAGAGTACTGAGCAGAAACCCAATACTTTCACTGCAGTACTGAGGGAGAGCGGCAATATTGAATTATAAATTACATCAGATCATGCTTAACTTTCAAATGTACACAAAGGTCCCAGGTAATTTATTTGGGATAGATAGCACTACTGTACATGGAAGTTTGTGTGTGTTTCTTGCATTCCAGGGTTGAGTCGGGGGCTGGTACGATGATCTGAGTTCATGTTTCAATTCTCTCCATGATGCCAACGACCTGACCTCCTCCTCACTTACAGACAAGTTTATAAGCTGCAGAAAGAAACCCGTCATGATGTCTGAAACTGTGCCCTCTGGCTCTGATGGAAATTTTGTATTTTGTACCTGTCAAGTATTTCTATGTGTAGTTAGAATTTGGTGCAACAGTGGTCGTTACCATTTCAGTGTCTAGAAATCATTCAATTGCTGTTGGGATACATTGAGAGTTTAAAACTGATTAATTATTTCTGGAATTAAAAACCACATGTCAATAATGATAATGATCAACTACAAGATTGTCAAAATCCCAACTGGATTTTGGCATTTAGGGACAGACATCTCTCACCACTCCCTACCCTGGTTTACCTTTGACTCCACATCTAGTAATGTTCTTTACTAATTGCCCCACTGAAATGGCCCAGGAAAGACACTGATATCAAGGGAATAATGTCAATTTTCATAGTGATCCTTGCAGCGTGTGATCAGATTCCAGCAACGGTAGTCCTGATGTTCTCACTTAGCAGCCTCTAGATTTCTCCACCTGGACATATTCTCCCCCCACTTGGCTCCACACTATTCCCCTTTTCTCCTTTATCTGCTTCCACCTCTCACCCATCTCCAAACTCCACCCCTGTTCCTCCTCATTCACTTTTCCTGTCGTGTTTCACCCCTCCTCAGTCCCGACCACCTAGTGGACTCAAGTCTCACACCTCCCCCTCTCCTATTTACACAATCTAGCTCTCCATTCACACCTGATGCAGGATCTTGACCCAAACAATTGACAATTCTCCTCCCCCTGACAGAAGGTGCTTGACCCACTGAGTTCCTCCAGGAGTGTACTCTCAACTCCAGTTTCTGACATCTTTTGTGCCTACAGATATTCAAGTACTGTTCTGAAAATGGTGTACGACCCCCAAACCAACACTGATTATGCAAACGTCCAGCACAATTTGTCACTCACCAGGCAGGAAACCGATCAGAATAATCAAAGTCCACATTGTTTTTATTCACAGAGACCCAGCCAGGACCTGTCTGCCCTCAGAGAGAAATAACTGGGAAATAAAAATGAGGAAGAAGGCAGCAGGAAGTTTGATCAAAAAACCAAGGGTGACGCAACCGGTGTGTGGTACGTGAGAGTCTGGAAAGCTTTTGGCTGTATTTATCAAGATAGAAATACTTGAACAATATCTAAAGACTGAACGAAATGGTGAAAAGAGTTGAAATATTGGACACAAGCAACAGCAGATGTTCTAATCTGAACTGCAAATGGCTGGAGGTGTCCTGAAACAGGGGATTAATCTGAAATGTGACCACTCTGTCTCCTCAGATCCCACATGACTCCAGAAGTTTTATTTTTTTCATGACTTAAACATGCTCACTGGAGTTTAGAAGAATTGGGGGGGGGGGGGTGTCTCATTGAAACCTATTGAATATTGATAGAGAGAGTGGTTGCAGAGAGGATGGTTTCTGCAGTAATGAGTCTACAACTGGACGGCACAGCCTCAGAGTACAGAAACGTTCTTTAGACATAAGGTGGTGAATCTGTTGCATTCATTGCCATAGATGGCTGTGGAGACCAAGTCATTCAATATATTTAAAGTGGAGTTTGATAGGTTCTTGATTCATAAAGGCATCAAAGGGTACGGGGGTGGCAGGAGAATATGGTCGAGAAGGCTTAATTCTGCTCCTTTTTGGTCTTGTGGTCCTCTAATACTGACACCAACCTGGTGAATCTCTTCTGCAACATGAATTCTTGAATGTTCATTGTTCATCCAATGCCAGAAGCCCTCTTTGACACTTACTTTACCATCCCTGTCTGTTCCAATTCTTGGAAAGTTATGGACCTGCCTTGAAGATAATTCAATCAAACACGACACACGAGGAAGACATGACATGGGTCCTGATGAAGTGACTCAGCCTGAAAGATCAATCATGTACTCTTTTCTATAGATTCTGCCTAGTCAAAGGAGTTACACCAACTTTTCGCCCGTGTTGACATAATTTTTGGGAACTTGCTGCTGAGGAGGGAGAAAAGTTGGAAATAAGTGTGATGTAGAAGGGGCTTGTCATGCAAACTCAGCAGACATTCTTGGCTTTATTCTCTCTTCTCTTTAAACCTTGAAAGCTCACCTCTTCTGAATTCCTCAGACAGTTGAGGATGTTTGGTATGGGCCCCCAGATCCTAAGAACTTTCTATAGGGGCACAATTGAGAGCATCCTGACTGGCTGCATCACTGCCTGGTATGAGAACTGTACCTCCCTTAATCACAGGACCCTGTAGAGAGTGGTGCGGACAGCCCAGCGCATCTGTAGTTGTGAACTTCCCATGATTCAGGACATTTACAGAGACAGGTGTGTAAAAAGGGCCTGTGGGTCATTGGGGACCCAAACCATCCCAACCACAATCTATTCCAGCTGCTACCATCCAGGAACCAGTACCGCAGCATAACAGCCAGGACCAACAGGCTCCGGGACAGCTTCTTTCACCAACCCATCAGACTGATGAACTCACGCTGACTTGAGTGTCCTCTATATTGCATTGACAGTTCTATTTATTATAAATTATTATAAACTACTATGATTGCACATTGTGCATTTAGATGGAGATGTAATGTAACGATTTTTTACTCCTCATGTATGTAAAGAATGTATGAAATAAAGTCAATTCAATTCAATTTGAATTCTATTCCATCTGTTGGTACAATTCAGAAGCTCTGAGGGGATTTCACTTTGCTTCAGTTAGATGTGAGGGGAAACAATCTAAATGGAATTACACATTCACAATGGGGTAAAATCCACATCAGATCCATTCTTAAACCAAATCAACTTCATTTGATGGTAAACTCCATTTACAGGAGTAGACAACCCCTGTAGTGTCTATTTCCCACAGAATAATAGAGCACAGTAAATGAACAGTTCACACTTATCTAAGGAGAAGAAATTTCTATCTTTCCTATCTCACTCCCATGGTCTCCCTGACACCTGAAACTGCACATATTTGCTCACCTTCTCAGTAGCTAGATTCCCAATATCTCCGTTAGATCTTTCAAAGTTACACTGTGGTTAAGACGGCATGCGGTGCATTGGCCTTCATCGATTGTGGGATTGAGTTTAGGAGCTGAGAGGTAACGTTGCAGCTATATAAGACTCTGGTCAGACCCCACTCAGAGTACTGTGCTCAGTTCTGGTCGCCTCACTGCAGGAAGGATGTAGAAACCATAGAAAGGGTGCCGAGGAGGTTTACAAGGATGTTGCCTGGATTGGAGAGCATGCCTTAGGAGAACAGGTTGAGTGAACTTGGCCTTTTCTCTTTGGAGAGACAGAGGATGAAAGGTGACCTGATAGAGGTGTATAAAATGATAAGAGGCATTGATAAGAGGCATTGATTGTGTGGCTTGTCAGAGGCTTTTTCCCAGGGCTGAAATGGCTAGCATGAGAGGGCACAGTTTTAAGGTGCTTAGAAGTAGGAAAGGAGGAGATGTCAGGGGTAGGTTTTTTATGCAGAGAGTGGTGAGTGCGTAGAATGGGCTGCCGGTGACGGTGATGGAGGCGGATACAATAGCGTCTTTTAAGAGACTCCTGAATAGGTACATGGAGCTTAGAAAAATAGAGGCCTATGGGAAACATTAGGTAATTTCTAACATAAGGACATGTTTGGCACAGCTTTGTGGGCCGAAGTGGCTGTATTGTGCTGTAGGTTTTCTATGTTTCTATTTTTCAAAGTGTGATCTATCCAGACAAATGCTGTGTGATTCCCTGGGGCAACTGTCCTGAATCATGGGAAGTTCACAACTACAGATGCACTTGGCTCTCTGCAACACCTCAAGTGCTTTTATACTCTAATCCCCTTGATATAAATGCCAACACTGCATTTGCCTTCTTTACCATAGATTCACCCTGTAAATTAACCTTCTGGGAGTCGTGCTCGAGGACTCCATAGTCCCTCTGATGTTTGAACCTTCTCCCCATTTAGATAATAGTCCACCCTATTGTTCCTTTTACCAAAATGCATCATCATACATTTCCCAACACT
Source organism: Hemitrygon akajei (assembly GCF_048418815.1). Taxonomy (NCBI): domain Eukaryota; kingdom Metazoa; phylum Chordata; class Chondrichthyes; order Myliobatiformes; family Dasyatidae; genus Hemitrygon; species Hemitrygon akajei. Next base: position 40,644,998 of record NC_133150.1, on the reverse strand, counting down.
GTACTCCATCTGTCACTGTATTGGTGGTCCATGTCAGCTGTTTTGACAACATAACTCCAAGAAACTTTAGGTTTTCCACACTTTCCACTACCTCTCCATGTTTATGGAGAGGGGTGTGTACTCTGTCCTTTGATCTCCTGAAGTCAATGATCATCTCTTTTGTTTTGGAAGTGTTAAGGACCAGGTCGTTTTCCTTACACCACTCTGTCAGATGATCCACTTGGAGCCTACAGGCTGTTTCATCCTCGTCCAAGATCAGGCCAACCACTGTGGTATTGTCCGCAAATTTAATTATGGAGTTGGAGGTGTAGATGGGAGTGCAGTCATGTGTGAAGAGTGTGTAGAGCATAGGGCTCAGCACACAGCCATGTGGGGTGCCTGTTTTTAAGATGAGGGTGATGGAGATGGGATTACCAACTCTGACTTGCTGTGGTCGGTCTGTGAGAAAGTCCATGACCCATGAGCACAGGGAGGAACCAAAGCCAAGAGTGTTCAGTTTGCTGACCAGTTTATGGGGGATGATCGTGTTAAATGCAGAATTAAAGTCCACAAATAACATCCTCACATAAGTGTTCGGTTCCTCTAAATGAGTCAGAGCAATATGGAGGGCTGTTGTGATTGCATCTTCTGTGGAGCGGTTTGCCCGGTAGGCAAACTGGTGTTTGTCCAGATCAGGTGGGATTGTAGCCTTAATGTGTGAGAGCACAAGTCTCTCAAATCACTTCATGGCAATGGGTGTCAGCGCTACAGGGCGATAGTCATTCAGGCACTTCACAGCTGATTTTTTGGGCACTGGGATGATGCTGGCAGTTTTACGGCACGTTGGAACAACAGCTCCATTCTTCCAATTTGCCTAAGTCCTGCTGCAATAGCATTGCTTCCTCAGAACTACCTTCCCCTCTACCTATCTTCATATCATCCACATACTTTGCCACAATGCCATCGATTGCATTATCTAAATCATTGATAAACAATGTGAAAAGCCATGGTCCCAATACTGACCCCAGAGGAACACCACTTGTCACCGGCAGCCAACCAAAAGATACCTCTTTTATTCCCACTTTCTGCCTCCTGCCTGTCAGCCATTCTGTTATCCATGCCTGTATCCTTCCTGTAACACCATAGGATTTTACTTTGTTAAGGAGCCTCATCAAACCCTTTCTGAAAATCCAAGTAAATGACATCCACTGCCTCTTCTTTGTTCACTCTGCATGTTAGTCAGCAAGATTTCCCTTCACAGAAACCATGCTGACTTTGACTTATTTTATCATTAGTCTCCAAATACATTAAAGCCTCATCCTCGATAATGGATTCCAAAACTTTCCCAACCACTGAGGTTAGGCTAATTGGCCAGATATTCTACTGAGAACATGAGTTGTAGAGTCCTTGAAGCTGAGTCCATAGATTATGTTCAGTGATCATTTCAGTGTTGGGGTGCCTGAGGTTATCCACCCAGGTTCAAGAGCCTGATGTCTGCAGGAAAATTGACTCCCTCACACTGGGTCTCCTACTTGGACACAGAGCCAGGACTCCAACTTGGACACAGAGCTGGGACTCCATCTATTCGTGGTGGTCCAGAAAGTCCATAGCCACACTGGCGAAGTTCACGAGTTTCTAATGACTGGCTTCTGGTAATGACCTTCTTGATGCAAGTTTCTGATGACGGTTCAGCAAAGGAATAGATGCAATAGATGTTGCAGGCTCGAAATGAGGATCAGGTGCCTCAATCAAGGTGCCCAACGGGACACGGGGAGAAAGGAATAACCGGAATGCAGAGTCCACGGACCGGACCGTGAACCAGAATGCGGAGTCCACGGAGCAGACCGTGATAAAAACAAGACACGTGCCACTGGCAAAGGCATTCAGGATACATTGGAACTCTTCTTCAGAGTGTGCTGCGAAGGTGTTGTCATTCGCATACAGAAGCTCCGTGATAGTGATGGTGCTGACCGTGTTCCTGGCCTTGAACCGGTTAAGGTTAGAAGATCATCTCTCCGATACCTCTAGATGGGTGGAAATGACACTGATCAATCAGGGAGTACTTCAGGTAGTGGAAGGAATTGAACTGACTTTATTTATGTCTTACATTCTTCAGATACATGTGGAGTAAAAATCTTTATGTGACGTATCCATCTAAATGTGCACTTTGTAACAAATAGCAGTAGTACAAAATCTGTACAACAAAGCAGTCAATATAGCATAGAAATACAATTGTATCAGCGTGAATTAATCAGTCTGATGGACTGTTGGAAGAAGCTGTCTCAGAGACTGTTGATCCTGGCTTTTATGCTGCTGTACCGTTTCCCGGATAGTAGCAGCTGGAGCTGTTTGTGGTTGAGGTGACTCGGGTCCACAATGATGCTTCAGACACTTTTTACACACCTGTCTCTGTAGATGTCCTGAATAGTGGGAAGATCACATCTACAGATGTGCTGGGCTGTCTGCACCGCTCTGCAGAGTCCTGCGATTTAGGGAGGTACAGTTCCCACACCAAGCAGTGATGCAGCCAGTCACGATGCTCTCAATTGTGCACCTATAGAAAGTTCTTGGGATTTGCGGACTCATGCCAAACTTCTGCTAACATCTGAGGTGAAAGAGGTGCTGTTGTGCTTTCTTCTCCACAGAGCCGGTATGTACAGACCATGTGAGATCCTCGGTGATGTGTATGCTGACGAACTTAAAGCTGTTCTCCCTCTCAAACCCAGATCCGTTGATGTCAATAGGGGTTAGCCTGTCTCCTTTCCTCCTGTAGTCCACAACCAGCTCCTTTGTTTTTGCGACATTGCGGAAGAGGTGCTTCTCTTGACACCACTGTGTCAGGGTGGTAACTTCCTCTCTGTAGGCTGCCTCATTATTGAGATAAGGCAAAGCAATGTAGTGAGCAAATTTAATTAGCAGATTGGAGCTGTGGCTGGTGACACATTCATGGGTATACAGAGAGTAAAGGAGGGGGTTTAGGACACAGTCCTGAGGGGCAGAAGTGAGGGAGCTCATTCTTACCACCAGCTGGGGACCTGACAGGAAGTCCAGGATCCAGCTGCACAAGGCAGGGTGAAGGCCGAGGTCTCTGAGCTTCTTGTCAACCCTGGACAACCCTGGAGGGTATTATGGTGTTGAATGTTGAACTGTAGTCCAAGAACAGCATTCTCACGTAAGCATCCTTCTTCTCCAGATGTGTAAGGACGGTGTGTAGAGCTGTGGCTATTGCGTCATCTGTTGATCAGTTGCATTGATTGGCGAATTGTAGGTGGTACAGCGTGGGTGTTACTATGCTGCAGATGTAGTCTTTCAAAGCATTTGCTTATTATTGAGGTGAGTGTGACAAGATGCCAGTCGCTCAGACATGTTACCTTGATCTTTTTAGGTACCGGAACAATGGAGGATGTTTTGAAACAGGAGGGCACTCTACACTGGGAGAGGGAGAGATTAAGAATGTCTGTAAACACACCTGCCAGTTGTGCCGCGCACATTCCCAGCAGCCGCCCCCCCCCCCCCCCCCCCCCCGGGATGTCGTCTGGTCACGCAGCCTCAGAGATGACTGAAGTGTAAGTCTCTTTGGCGGCTCTCCTCGGGGACTCAGTGTTGGCGACATTGAACTGAGCGTAAGAATGATTTAGCTCATCTGGGAGAGAGGCAGTGATGTTGGCAGCATCACTACAGCATGAAATACTTTATATTAAAGGTTTTTATTTGACTGAAAAGAGCTAATATTTAAGTTTCTGTGTTTTTCAGCAATCAAAAGCATTCCCAGGTTGCTGGCTAACAAACAATACACACAAACTGCTGAAGGAACTCAACAGGCCAGGCAGCATCTATGGAAAACACAGTCAACATTTCGGGCTAGAACTCTTCCAGCATTGTGTGTGTGTTACTTAGATTTCCAGCATCTGCAGATTCTCTCTTGTTTGTGATTTAATTAACTTTCTTGCCGTTCAGCATGGGTACTGAGAGTCTGTTCAAAAACTATGATACCGAATGGCCCATCGGTGCAGCATCTCTGCGGCTTTGGGGGGAGTTCTGTGCTGCACTACGGTGCCCCCAGTCAGGCTGATGGGCTCAAACCTGCCTCGCAATGGCAAATTATCTCCAGATCTCAAAGGGAAATCTTGCCATTTACAACCTTGAAATTCATTTTCTTGCTGACATCCACAGGGAAAATAAAAAAATACAAAAGAATTTATGTAAAAACTCACATAAACAAAGGCTGACAAAACTTATTCCCTGACCTTGTTCAAATCAGCCAGTCTACGTCCTTTTAATCATTTTGCATCAATAACCTTTCTAATCACTCTCACTTGATAACAATCTTAAATGTATTCCCTTGTGTTAGTGACTTTCTTAATTGTGCAGGGGTGGTGTGGCAAAGACTTATTCAATTTAGAAATAATACTGAGTATCTCTTACTGATCATGATGGTTATTTTTTAATTTCCTTGTACTGTAATGGTTCATCTGAGGGAACTTCTGAGTTTGGCACTTCTGTTCATCTTGTTCCTCTTCTCCCAGAAGCAGATTGTCTTACTGAGGCTCTATAAGGTATTTTTACAGACAGCATTAGTAATGTGAACTGTGGTGTTCCCCTTTTCGAAGAAAATATGTGCTGGTATTGGACATGGTCAAGAGAAAGTTCACTAGAATGATTCTGGTAATGAAAAGTTTAAGGTATGAGGAACTGTTTGATGTTTCTGGGCCTTTACTTGTTGGAGATTAGAAGAATGAGGTAGGATCTATTTAAATTTATCCAGTGAAAAAATGGAAATGTACTGAATTAATAGAGGAAACTAAAAGGCTAAGGAGCAGGAATGGGATATTCATTGCCCTAACAGTAATATCAGCAACTGGTATCTCCCAAAGTTACAACACAATAGTATTAAACAATTAGGTCTACACAGCAATATTTATGTACATCTCCAGAAAGTCACAAGAGTAAAATTGAGAAGTGAGTGTGCTTGTACATCAGGTTTTACCAGCTTGATCTGAGAAGTTTTTAAAAACATAATTAGAGGCTCGTCATTGGTCGAGGTTGAGCATGGATGTTGCATCCCAGCTGTCGACATGATTAACAAGCTGGTACAATATGGAGAGCAAGCTGTGGCTCACATAGCAGGCTCCCACTTTCCACACAACTGATGATTCCAAAGGAACAACAGAGGCAAATACAGTTGTCACAGGAGTTGCCAATCAACATTGGAATCAACGTAGGACAGGAATAGGGTCACCAGCACCGGATACTCCCCAAGCCTTATCCATGAGTGAGTATAGCTGCAAGGCAGCAGAGGATTGAGTTGTGGAGTCTTCCAGAGGACGTGTTTGAGGCAGGTACAAATATACCATTTAAGAAGCACTGGGGTAAGTACATGGAGGGGCAGGGCTCAGAGAGATGTGGGCTGAATGTAGGAAATCAGAATCAGAATCAGGTTTAATATCACTGCCCTGTGTTGTGAAATTTGTTTTGCATCAGAGGTACATTGATAACAATAAAAACATTAATAAAAATGTAAATGAATATATGTGTGTATATAAATTAAATAGGGAATATAAAAAGAGAGGCAAAAATAGTGAGGTAGTGATCATGGGTTCACTGTCCAATCAGAAATCTGCTGGTGGAGGGGTTGAAGCTGTTTCTGAAATATTGAGTGTTTGTTTTCAGTGTTTGTACCTCCTCCTTGATGGTAGCAATGAGCAAAGTTCATGTCCTGGTTAATGGGGGACTTCAGGGGAGGATGCTGCCTTTCTGAGGCATCGTCTTTTGAAGGCGCCCTCAATACTGGGAAGAATCAGTGGCCATGATGGAGCTGGCTGAGTTTACAACTTGCTGCAGTTTTGTTTCATACCCAGGCAGTGGCCCTTCCGTACCAGACAGTGGTGCAACTGCTAGAATGGTCTCCACTGTACATTTGCAGAAATCTGACTGTCATTGATGACAGACCAAGTCTCCTCAAATTCTAATAAATTATAGCTGCTGTTGTGCCTCCTTTGTAATTGCATCAATATGTTGGGCCCAGGATAGATCTTCAGAAATGATGGCTCTGAGGAATTTGAAACTGCTCACCCTTTCCACTGCTGATCCCTCTCTGCGGACTGGTGGTGTTCACACGATTTCCCCTTCCTGAACTGGGACCATCTGGGGTGGGCACTGTGATCTGCACGGACAATCCATGCTGTACTACTCTGCAAGTCTACGAGATAGTTGTGCGTGTTGAACTGAGCCACATGGTCACCGAACGTGTGAGTTACAAAAGAACTTTATTCAACACAGCAGATCTAGAGAATCTATTTCTGCTCACTCCACACACAACAGTACAGTGGTGTTTTATACTTTGTGAACAAAATGACAACAATCAGTGATTCACTGAATTTTAGTAGTATTGTTATCTAACCCTTAAATTTTACTTCTAAAAATAGACAGGCAACTTTTGCAGAATTGCATACTTACAATGGGAGAACACCCCAAATGAACAGCACATCTGAATTTTGATGGACTAGTGGCTGGTCCAAGAGCTTCTGAGCATAAATTCCAGGCACCCAAAATCTATATCTTTTACCTCAGAGTTGAGCGATGAGCCCTGGCTATACAAAGGCACGTATTCGATTTTAACTCTCTGATAGTACAGAAGACGGCCACTTAGTGATTCCCCTGATATTATCCTGAAGGCTTCATTAAATACAAGTTAATATCACCATTGATCTATTGCCTCACCCTGGGGTGTTACAGAATCAAATGAGGCCACCCTCAAGGTGGAGGAGCAACACCTTATACTCTTTCTGGTTAGCCTCCAACCTGCTGGCATGAATATCGGTTTCTCCTTCCATTTAATAAAAATCTCTCCCCCTCCCCTCTCCTTCTATTCCCCACTCTGGCCTCTTGCCTCTTGTCATCTGCTGATTACCTCCCACAGCTCCTCCTCTTTCTCCTTTCGTCGAATCTTTGGACACTACCTCACTGTTCTTTAATATACAGTATCTGCTTTTGCACGTTTTAAAAATCTATTCAATATATTAATTGCTTTATTGTTTATTTATTATTATTTTTATTTATTAATTTTTCTCTCTGCTAGATTACATATTGCATTGAAATGCTGCTGCTAAGTTAACAAATTTTCATCACATGCTGGTGATAATAAACCTGATTCTGATTCTCTCCTATCAGATTCCTTCTTCTCCTGTCCTTTATCTCTCCAATCCACCTGGTTTCACCTGTCACCTTCTAGCTATCCTCTTTCCGTTCCCCCCTCCACCTTTCATTCTGATGTCTTCGCCTTTCCTTTCCACTCCAGATGAATGGTCTCAGTCCCAAACATTGACTGTTCATTCATTTCCATGGATGCTGCCTGACCTGCTGAGTTCCTTCAGCATTTTGTGTGTGTTGCTTTAGAATAAGAATGACCCACACTCAGTGACTGGTTTCAACAACCTTAGACTATGTAGTCTTTCAAACTATTTGCTTATTATTGAGGTGAGTGCGACAGGATGCCACTCATTCAGACATGTTAACCTTGATATTTTTAGGTACAGGAGCAATAGTGGATGTTTTGAAGCAGGAGGGCACTCTACACTGGAAGAGTGAGAGATTAAAAATGTCTGTAAAAACACCTGCCAGTTGTGCAGCACGCATCCCGAGTAGCCGCCATGGGATGCCCTCCGGTCCCGTAGCCTTGCGACTGTCCACTCATTGGAAACACCTGCATACGTCAGCCTCAGAAATGACAAAAGTGTAAGTCTCTTTGGCGGCTCTTCTCAAGGGCTCAGTGTTGGCGACATTGAGCCGAGCGTAAAAAAGATTTAGCTCATCTGGGAGAGAGGCGGCGATGTTGGCAGCATCACTACACTTAGCTTTCAAGTCTGCGATGGTGTGCAGACCTTGCCGTAATCTGCGTGTTGTTGGTGGAGAGTTGTGTCTGGATCTTGTCCCTGTATTATTTTTTCACTGCCTTGAAGACTTCACGTAGTTCGTAGCTGCATTTCTTGAGTTCCTGTTGATTACCGGTGAGGTAAGCTCCATCTCGCACGGTAAGTCCAGCACACACGGAACTGTTGATCCAGGTTTGTGGTTTGGGTAGACTCTGACCCATTTTTTGGGGACAATGTCCTTGGTGTGCTTCCGGAAGAAGCTCGTGTCCCCTCCTGTGAACTTGGAAACATCCTCATCATGAAAGACATTCCAGTTGATGTTCTCAAAGCAGTTCTATAGTTTGGAGACTGATTGGTCAAACCAAGTATTCTATCTCTCTGTGTACACATCTGGATGTGTTGACAAAGCTCCCAAGAGAATTTAGACAGTGACGTTCTATAAAAAAAAACCCGGCAGTGATGAAGGCAGCTTCTGGGTGAACAGTCTTCAGGGTGTTGTTGGTCTTGTACAGTTCCTTGAGAGCCAGGTCATTATCAGGCTATGGCAGAATATGCACATTTGTAATAATAAAACAGCCGCAAACTCCCTAGAAAGCCAAAAAGGTCTGCACAGTAGCACAAGGTACTCCAGATCCAGGGAACAAAATTCTGATAAACAGTCTGCAGTGCCGGATTTTAACATTTCTCATTCTACAGGTGATGACTGACCTGCTGAGATTAATCAGCAAATTATTTATTTCAAGAAACAACATGAAATAGTTTATATTAAAGGTCTTTATTTGATTGAAAAGAGCTAATATTTAAGTTTCTGTGTTTTGCAGCAATCAAAAGCATTCCCAGGTGTTCACTTGCTTGCTAACAAACAATACACACAAAATGCTGAAGGAACTCAACAGGCCAGGCAGCATCTATGGAAAACACAGTCAATGTTTCAGGCCAGAACTCTTCCAGCATTGTGTGTGTGTGTCACTTAGATTTCCAGCATCTGCAGATTCTCTCTTGTTTGTGATTTAATTAACTTTCTTGCCGTTCAACAGGGGTACTGAGAGTCTGTTCAAAAACTATGATGCCGAATGGCCCATCGGTGCAGCATCTCTGCGGCTTTGGGGGGAGTTCTGTGCTGCACTACGGTGCCCCCAGTCAGGCTGATGGGCTCAAACCTGCCTCGCAATGGCAAATTATCTCCAGATCTCAAAGGGAAATCTTGCCATTTACAACCTTGAAATTCATTTTCTTGCTGACATTCACAGGGAAAATAAAGAAGTACAAAAGAATTTATGTAAAAACTCACATAAACAAAGGCTGACAAAACTTATTCCCTGACCTTGTTCAAATCAGCCAGTCTACGTCCTTTTAATCATTTTGCATCAATAACCTTTCTAATCACTCTCACTTGATAACAATCTTAAATGTATTCCCTTGTGTTATTGACTTTCTCAATTGTGCAGGGGTGGTGTGGCAAAGACTTATTTAATTTAGAAATAATACTGAGTATCTCTTACTGATCAGGATGGTTATTTTTTAATTTCCTTGTACTGTAATGGTTCATCTGAGGGAACTTCTGTGTTTGGCACTTCTGTTCATCTTGTTCCTCTTCTCCCAGAAGCAGATTGTCTTACTGAGGCTTTATAAGGTATTTTTACAGACAGCATTAGGTTTGTGAACGATGGTGTGCCCCTTTTCGAAGAAAGTATGTGCTGGTATTGGACAGGGTCAAGAGAAAGTTCACTAGAATGATTCTGGTAATGAAAAGGTTAAGGTATGAGGAACTATTTGATGTTTCTGGGCCTTTACTTGCTAGAGATTAGAAGAATGAGGTGGGATCTATTTGAACTTATCCAGTACTGAAAGTGGATAAGGAGAGGGTGCTTCCTGCAATGATTGTCAAGGACCAGAGGTTACAGCCTCATAATAAAGGGATGTCCATTCAGAGACTGATTTGTTACTACAGATCGTACAATCAATAACTATCTCAATATAATAATATAGGATAAATTAGCAAGAAAAACTTAATTCATAGATATAGCCATTCCAAACTTGCATAACTTACAGAAATCAATAAGTGAAAAATACTTATAGTCGAATCTTCGAACACTACCTCACTTTTTAAAAAATATATAGTATTCTGTTTTTGCATTTAAAAAATTTATTCAATATACGTAGTTGATTTACGTGTTTATTTATTATTATTATATTCTCTCTTTGCTAGATTATGTATTGGATTGAACTGCTTCTGCTAAGTTAACAAATTTTACGTCATATGCTGGTGATAATAAACCTGATTCTGATTCTCTCCTATCAGATTCCTTCTCCTCCTGTTTTTTATCCTTTCAAATCACTTGGTTTCACCTGTCAGCTTCTAGTTATCCTCTTTCCATTCCCCCTTCCAGTTTTTATTCTGACGTCTTCACCTTTACTTTCCACCCCTGATGAATGGTCTCAGTCTCAAACATTGACAGTTCATTCATTTTCTTGGATGCTGCCTGACCTGCTGAGTTCCTCCAGCATTTTGAGTGTGTTGCTTTAGAATCAGAACCACCCACACTCAATGATTGGTTCAAAACCATTAGACTATCAGTGGGTTACATTGTAGTTCAGGAAGTTTTGTTCTCATTTTTAATTAATGTCAATTATGTATATAATTTCACTACTCCAGAATAATACACGGCCGTGAAGAAAATAATTAATGAGGGGAGTGGAGTGGATGTTGTAGACATGAACTTTTGTAAAGCATTTGACATGGTCCCTCATATGATGCTGGTCTGCAAAATTAAGTCACACCAGATCCATAGTGAGTTTGTCAGTTAGAAACTAAGTTGGCATGTTGATAAGCAAATGGGGTCAGTGGTAGAGGGGTGATTATCTGACAGGAGGCCTGTGACCATTGGATCTATTCAGTGCTTGGACCTCTGTTGCTTGCAATAGATATCAATGAGTTGCACGCTACATGGAGAGCTTGGAGAAAGTTAGAGTGTCAGAGCCTGAGGGGCGACCTATTGGAAGAGTGTAAAGTTATGAAACACATTGACAGGGGAAATCGTCTTAGTTCCCTGTGTAGAAGTATAAAATACTAAAAGACATGCATTTAAGGTGACCAGGAGAAAACATTGAAAGAGATGTGACAGGCACTTTTTTTATACAGGGGAATAAATGGTGTCTGGAATGGTCTACCAAGGGAAGTGGTGGAAGAAGATACGTACAATAGCAACTTTGGAAAGGTATTTAAATAGACACATGGATAGGTAAGAACATCTGCAGGCACATAAGATTAGTTAGATTGAAATAATGGTCATCACAGAAAGGGTGAGCCAAGGGCTTTTCCATGTGTTATACCCTGATATGATCTATATTCTATACATTTATTTTTTGTTTCACTTAAATTGCCTCTGAAGTTGAGAGAGTAGATTTTCAGTCAGCCTCACACAGCAATCTTTCTTTATATATAAGAACTTAAAGTCCCAAGAATCTTTCTGGGAAAACTGTAACTCAGTCCATCGTAAATGTGTCCTTCTTTAGGTGGAAAAAAAACAAAGGCACACAAAATAGTCCAGATGCAGTCCTAGTAAAGCTTTATATATTTGGAACATGATAATCACTCTGTTAATATTTAAATACCTGAAAGATATTATGATTGAGGAAGGGGTGGTGGGAATGTGGTGTCAGAGTGGATATTGTAGAAGTCAGAATAACAAGTAAGAGCATTTTGACATTCAGAGATATAATCTAGTCTGTAAGAGGATCACAACCTTGTCATGGTTTGGAGGTTTGTGTGCCTCAATGACCCAAAGGGTTAAGTTGGCTGGATTCAAGGCATTATGATTTGGCTTTTGGTAGGGTCGCATTTGCCAAACAGTTCAAAGAGTAAAGGCCAGACTAAGAGTGGTCCACTGGTCCTCCAGGTTCAAGAGTTCAGCCCAAGGCTAACAACAAAACTGTTAAAACAAAACTGTTGTGGTAACAGCAATGAGGAATCATTTTACATCTGAGTGTGATGCTATTCTTGAGCTTCAATCCACAACTTGCATGACTAACAGTAGTGAAAACTGAGAGGACACTAATAACATGATGAAGGAACACCAGCAGAAATGGAGGACCTTCTTGGCAGCCCCAAATGCCAGCGGTGTAACGGGCAGTAACACAGATGATCTGGACTCACACCTTCATTGTCAATTGGTTATACCTGCTGATGAAGGGGAACTGGAAAGCTGGATGTGTGGAAGAAGCAGCTCAGAATAAGCCTGACAAAGTAATTATGTGAATTGATTAAGGCAGAAGACTTACACCCAGGGGCCACTTTATTAGGTACACCTGTACACCTGCTCGTTAATTCAAATACCTAATCAGCCAATCATGTGGCAGCAACTCAATGTATAAAAACATACAGATCTGGTCAAGAGGTTCTGTTGTTCAGACGAAAGACTGGAATTGAGAAAAATTGTGACATAAGCAATTAACAAAAAAAAATCCAGTGAGCGGCAGCTCTGTGCGTGTAAATGCCTTGTTAATGAGAGAGGTCAGAGGTATTGGAAAACACTGCCTTTTTAAAGTAATACTTTTTATAAGGTTTGTACTTTTCACAGTACATGATGATTTATCCCCACTTATTGGCAAAAAGTGGTATAGCAGTTAAACACATAATTTATCACCTTTCTCATTTTTCATTGGCTAAATTTTAGATCATTACTTACATGAGGTAATTGTTTTACTGATGAAGCCTATTAACTATTTTATTTCTATTGAAGCACCTTGCTTTATACTAAGTCTAAAAGTAATGTATGTTTCAGATGTGCTATCTTCTTGTTCACGTTCTTTGCCATTCTTTTATCTCTCAGCATCATTTCTCAGCTCTTTATCTGGTTTGCTTCATATTTGTATGTTTGTTTGTACTTTAAAATAAATGATCATTGGAATTAAGACTGCTCTTTGTTCCTGACTTCCGGAAGAAACCGAAGGATCACAAAATAAACAGAGGTCCAAAAGAGGACAATGGCGAGACTGGTTCAAACTGACAGGAAGGTGATAGTAAAGCAGATAACCATGCATTACAACACTGGTTGCAGAAGAACAGTTCTCAGTGCATAATAAGCCAACATGCATGCTTTTAAGCATCGAATTGCTGCCACATGATCGGCAGATTAGGTATTTGTGTTAACAAGCAGGTGTACCTAATAAAGTGGAGACTGACCGTAACTCTTCTGCCTTAATCGATCCACATAATTACTTTAGCGAACTTATTCCCAATTCTGTGGAGTACCAGGAGAGAAAGCTTTCCATATGGGCTTTGTGAGTTGGCTTTGAAATTTGATATCTGTATAGGTGACATTGTCCACATCAGTACTGGAGTGCATTGCTATTTCAGCTTTTAAATTTCACTTTTGCATACACAAAATTCACCACCCCTGCAAGTCCCGACAAACCAGATTAACCCGAACCTGATCATGGGACATTTCCATTGACCGATTAAACTACCTGGAACGTCTTTGGACGGTGGGAGGAAACTGGAGGACCCGGAGTGTGTCCATGCATCCCACAGGGAGGACATTCAGAGACTCCTTTCAGAACGGCACTGGAATTAAACTGTAAATTCCGGAAAACCCCAAGCTGTAATAGCTTCGTGTGAACTGCTACATTACCATGGCCCCCATACTGAATCTCAGAACCAAAGGAACCTAGGCTGCAACACAATAATGATTCTCCACACAGAGCAAACCTCTGCTCTGGTTACTGCACAATATTCAGAAAGGATCATATTGTTTTATACCCACCTTCTGTGCTACTGACAATTAATATTTATCATCTTTGTACATTGTAATGAGGGTTTTGGCTTTGAATTTTTTTATTGCTACGAATTTTCTCTGATCTATGCAACATTTCCTACATTGTCTCTGCGTGTTTTTAGAGAATATTTCTCCTTCACAGTATGATGGAACAGACTACCTGACAATATTCACACTGTCCCATGAACATCTCACTGATCTCTCCAAGACTTTGTGGCAAATTGTCCCTCAGGCAGGAGGAAAAAACTGCCCAAAATAAAAATCACCTCACTTTCCAAACAGCCATAAAATCTCCTTTCGAATTCAGCACTGAGATCAACAATTTAATCTGTTGTCTCACCCTGGGGTCATATAGAACCCGAATGTCCTATCCTCAATGAACGGGTTTGATAGCCTGAGATTATTAGTGGATGTTAGGTTCCTCCCCCACCCCCGATTTGGTTTGCCATTTTATTTCTAGCCACTAGATATCACTGCTTACTTGTAAATTTACAGCTGTTGTTCATTCCTCACTACTGTGTTTCTAAGCAATTGACCTTTGACATCAGGTCAGTTATTTTATCATTGCTTGTATATTTATTCATTCATTAGTCAGAAACATTTTGTTACGAGTTGAAGGAACTTTAATCAATATTTGAATCCATTTCTTGTGAGAATATCTAGAAAGATTGTCATTTTACTCAGCTCCTGGCTTATTGTAATACGTTGGTGAACAATAAAACTGCCTTCAAATTACAACTACCCACCTTTTGCCTCACACATCATCTCCTCTGATCTTTTTTCTGTCCTGTACTTCCTCAGAATCCCTCTCTTTTGTGCTTCCTTCCGTTCTTCCTCTGCACCTCAAGACTTGTTATCGCTCACATTTTCCAGTTCTGAGGTAAGGTCGTTGCCTTGAAGGATCAGCTGTTCCTCTCTCCACAGCTGCCGTCTGACATGCTGAGCATTCCCAGTGCTTTTCTGCCAATATCTCAGGTATTGATCAGTTAGGGAATTTCTCTTTGGAAAAGAATGCACTCCTTTTTTTCAGATCTTTGCAACAAACAGGGACTAGGGTAAGTCATTGTCTGGTCAGTTGGAGAGAGAGAGAGGCCAGGGAATACATCACGGGGAGCAGTTGAATTATTAGTTGTCATAATTTTCAGCCAATGAAATCAGCTGATGAGTTGGAGACTGCAGGGGTTTTATTTTGCAGAGATCAACTCCATTTCCCCATCTGATAATAACTCACAGTTCTCTTCATTGGTTTACAAAGTCTATTTAAGGGACACCAGATTATTTATTTATTGATTTATTTAGTGATACATCATTGAGTAAACCCTTCCATCCCTTTGAACCACGCTGACCCAGCAACTCCGACAAACCTGATTAACCTTAAGCTAATCATGGGACAATTTACAATGACCAAATAACATACCTGGTGTGTCTTTGGACTGTGTGAGGAAACTGCAGCACCCCAGAAAAACCCACACATTGAATGGGGAGAACATAGAGACTCCTTGCAGACTGCATCAGAATTGAACTCCGAACTCCATAATGCCCTGAGCTGTAATAGTGTCACGCTAATCGCTATATGAAAAACAATTGAAGGAAAAAGGAATCTGGAGAACACAGAAAGACAATTGATCATAAGAACATAAGATATAGGAGCAGAATTAGGCCATTCAATCCATTGAGTCTGCTCCACCATTCAATCATGCCTGATGTATTATCCCTCTTAAACTATTCTGCTGCCTTCTCTCTGTAACCTTTGACACCCTTACTAATCAAGAACCTACCAACCTCTGTTTTAAATATGCCCAATGATTTGGTTTCCATTTCCTGTGGCAATAAATTCCACAGATTCACAAGCTTCTGGCTGAAGTATTCCTCCTCAACTCTCTTTTAAAGGGATGTCCTTCTATTCTGAGTCTATTATGAGTCTGTGACTTTTGGGCCTAGATGCCTTCACTGTAGGAAACACCCTCCTCACATCCATTGGGCTTTTCAATGCTCGACAACTTTCCATGAGATCCATGGGTATCAGAGATATTTCAATCCACAGATGGGGTCTTTTCATACCATGAACACTGACTGGGAAGGGGTCCATGGCCAGACTGATAGGACACTGACACGGAGTCCCCACAACTTGAGCCATTTGATGGCGATGAAAATCGAAGCAAAGGAACAGACACAGGTTATGTGGAAAATAATCAGTGAACATCTGAAAATCAAACACACCAAAGATTTCAGCAATTCTGTATCTCGACCAGGACCGACCAGTTTGGAATCTCAGCAGCTCATCGACCTCTCTGAGTCTCTGAATCCTCACAGCTGCCTGAACTGCCGTGTCTGCCATTATCCCAGAACACAGCAGGACTCCAGATCAGGACAGCGGTGGTGATACTGAGTATATGTCCGGTGGAAATCAGGGGTACAAGCTCTCTCAGTAGCAAGGAAACAGTCTAAATGATACTCAACAGTTTGACTTTGGAATGGCAGCCTTTGTGTGTATCCAGGAAAACTCCCCATTATGTGAAAGCAGGTAATTGTCAAATACATACAAAATGAATGGTGACTTTAGGGAGAGGGTGTAATTGTGATTGGATTCAGTGACCTACGACAGCAAGGGAACCATGAATATTGATTTTGATATGAAGCCAATAAGGAATCTTATGTCACTGGAAAACTGGAAAGAGCATAGGCCATAAGACCATAAGATATGAGAGCAGAATTAGGCCATCCTGTCCATTGAGACTGCTCCACCATTCAATCATGGCCGATTTATTATCCCTCTTCATCTATTCTCCTGCCTTCTCTTTGTAACCTTTGATGCCCTTACTAATCAACCTCTACTCTAAATATACCCAATGATTTGGCCTCCACAGCTGCCTGTGACAATGAATTCCACAGATTCACTAGATCTTAGCTAAATAAATTCCCCCACATCTCTCTTTTAAAGGACATTCTTCTATTCTGAGTCTGTGCCCTTTAGTCCTAAATGCTCGCTCTGTAGGAAACATCCTCTCTACATCCACTGGACTTTTCAATGCTCAATATCTTTCCATGAGCTCCTCCCTCATTCTCCTAAACTCCAGCAAGTACAGGCCCAGAGCCTTCAAATGCTCCTCATACATTAGGGAAGATTGCCTTCACCTAATATTTGATATCCCAGTATGGTATTTTAATCCTGCCGAAGGGTTTCGGCTGAAATGTCGACTGTACGTTTCTCTGTAGATGCTGTCTGGCCTGCTGATTTCCTTCAGAATTTTGTGTGTGTTGCTTGGATTTCTAGCATCTGCAGATTTTCACTTGTTTGTAAAGAATTTTAAACAGCAACCAGAAACCAGAAACTCTGTTTCAATCGTCACTAATTTACTTGGGCTGCTCAGGAAATTAGAAAGCTAATGATGACCATAAGACAATGGGACTGTAAGACATCAGAATAGAATTAGGCCATTCGGCCCATACAGTCTTACTGATCCACTGATGACTGATATATCATACCTCACTATCGAAGTCTCCTGCCTTCACCCTGTAATCTTTCATGCCCTTACTAATCAACAAATTATCAAACTCCTCTTTAAATATACTCAATGGCATATATTTAAATGAATTCCATAGATTCGCCACCCTCTGGCTGAAGAATTTCCACCTCATCTCTGTTATAATGAAAGGAGTCTGCACTTCCTCCATGTGGAATGTATGGGTTCTCCCCAGGTGCTACTGTTTCCTTCCACAATCCAGAGAAGTACCAGGTAGGTTAATAGTTCATTGTAAATTGTCCTGTGATAAGGTTTGGGTGAATCACTTTTATCAAGGTTTGCTGGGCTAGTGTGGCTCTAAAGGCTGGAAGGGACTGTGCTGTACTCCATCGCTAATATTTAAAGGGACATTATTGTAATCTGAGACTTTACCCTTTGGTCCTGGACTCCTCCATTATAGGAAACACCTTCCCCAAATCCACTCTATCTAGGCCTTTCAATATTCCATAGGTTTCATTGAGATCCCCCTCGTTCAAAGACAAAGTCAAAATAAAAAATTATTATTGAGTACTTACATGTCACCACATACTACTATAAGATTCTTTTTCTGCGAGTATACTTAGCAAATCTATAGAACAACAACTGTAAACAGGATCAATGGACAAGAAACTGTGCAAACTTAGGCTTTGAGTTTGACTTTATTGTCCCCAAACTTGGCCAGAAAGCCAATGTGAAAAAAAGCAGTCCTAACACAGACCACTATAGAACAGCGAGTGTCCACTCTTAGGAAAACAGAAGGCACCTTTTATTCACAGTCTTTGCCTCCTGCCAGTCAGCAAATCTTCTAACCACGCTTGAATCTTTCAAGTAATACAAAGGCTTCTTATCTTGTTTAGCAGCCTCATGTGTGGCTGATGTAAAAGGCCTTCCAAAAATCCAAGTCAACAATATCCACTGACTCACCTTTGTTGATTCTGCTGGTAATCTCCTTAAAGAATTCCATCCAATTTTTCAAGCAATATTTCCCCACAAGGAAACCATATTTTATCATGTGCCTCCAAGTATCATGAAATCTCCTGGGGTTCAGTCTATCTGGTCCTGGTGACTTATCTAACTTCCAAGCCCCTTCTCTACAATAACAAATGCACTCACTTCTGACAATGCCTACCTTGTGTCATACTGCCTGTGTCTTCCTCAGTGGAAAAACTTTGCAAAATATTTATTGGG
Organism: Hemitrygon akajei; assembly: GCF_048418815.1. Lineage (NCBI taxonomy): Eukaryota > Metazoa > Chordata > Chondrichthyes > Myliobatiformes > Dasyatidae > Hemitrygon > Hemitrygon akajei. The sequence goes on along the minus strand of NC_133150.1, from coordinate 40,626,680 downwards.
TGTGCCCTCCATTTCTTTGTCTCTCATTATTACAATCTCTCCAGCATCATTATCCAGTGATCTGATATCCACTGTTGCTTTGCTTTTAATCTTTATATGTCTGAAAGTATTTTGGTCACGTCTTTTATATATTGGCTTGTTTCCCTTTATATTTCATCTTTTCTCTCCTTATCGCTTTTCATGTAGCCTTCTGTTGGCTTTTAAAAGCTTCTCAATTCTCTGACTTCTCACTAATTTTTACCATATTATAGAAACTTCCTTTCATTTTTATGACAGTGTCACTGTCTCACAACTCAATACTTATTCTAGCATCTTCAATGCAGAAACCAGATGTATGAATGGAATGCTCTCAATTTGTCTGGATGTACAAGTCCAACTATGTTTGAGGTGCTCCACATTCTCCTGGAGGGAGTGACAGACTTAACTGTTCACTGTACTTTCTTTCTACCCCATGGAGGCTGCAATGTGCAGCTTCTACAAATGAAAAGGAATACCTTACTCTCACTAGAAGTATAAGAGCAGCAGTAACAGAGTAACAAAAAAAAAACATTTAGATAGATAGATGGATAGATACTTTATTCATCCCCATGGGGAAATTCAACATTTTTTCCAATGTCCCATACACTTATTGTAGCAAAACTAATTACATACAATACTTAAATGATCCTCCCTTGAAATTAAAACTTCCCGGTGCTATTGGTTTCGATCTCATATCTGCAGATCTCTCTATTGTTGAAGATTGTCACATTAACTGTTCTGTCGTGTTTTTCTCCAAGCCTATTGAGGCGCTGCAGTAATATTGATGGGGCTGGATGTCTAAGAATTGACAGTGCATGGTCAGTTCATTGGTGTCTGAGATGTTTGGATGCCCAGATGAGGTTATTTCATACCAAGTGTGCTGAATGGGAAGAGATCTCTGGAGAGACACATAAGGACTGTACTTCCTTAGAAGGTTGGCGTCATTCAATGTCTGTAGTGAGATGCTGAAGATGTTCTATAGGTCAGTTGTGGAGAGCGCCCTCTTCTTTGTAGTGGCGTGTTGGGGAGGAAGCATTAAGAAGAGGGACGCCTCACGTCTTAATAAGCTGGTAAGGAAGGCGGGCTCTGTCGTGGGCAAAGTACTGGAGAGTTTAACATCGGTAGCTGAGCGAAGGGCGCTGAGTAGGCTACGGTCAATTATGGAAAACTCTGAACATCCTCTACATAGCACCATCCAGAGACAGAGAAGCAGTTTCAGCGACAGGTTACTATCGATGGAATGCTCCTCAGACAGGTTGAAGAGGTCAATACTCCCCAATGCCATTAGGCTTTACAATTCAACCGCCAGGACTTAAGAACTTTTTAAAAGCTATTATTAATGCTTTTTGAGATAGTGATTTAGATGCATATCATATTTTTTACTGAGTTAAGTATTGTATGTTAATTAGTTTTGCTACAACAAGTGTATGGGACATTGGAAAAAAGTTGAATTTCCCCATGGGGATGAATAAAGTATCTATCTATCTATCTATCTATCTACCAAGCCCCTGAGATGAGAGACATTTTGCTGGTTAAATCAGTTAGTTTCCTCGGCTGTGTAAGACTAGGAAAGACAATCTCTGGCCCAGTCAAAGTCATGAGATTGAGGCATCCTTGATCCCCCCCCAAACCTCGGTTTGGGTGGATGCTGTGTCATTTACTACCCTGTTACAAATTAATGCCACAAAATAACAGACAGTATACTGCATATGGTTAAAGGAATTATATTTACGAATCTTTACTGAAGTATTAGGAAAGAATAACAAAAAGAAAAGGGCCCATTCTAATTAAACAGTCAAATGTGCACAGGCTGGAGCTCATCTTGAACTTCTCTGTCGCTCACGTGCAGGACCCTTCAGAACATTCCCCACAATCCATCTCGAACAAACAGGTCTCCCACCGCATCATATGCTACGACCGGTTCTCCCCAACATCTTCTCTCCTCATCTCCTCTCGAACAAAAGCCCCAAGACCGACCTTATTGTCCCTCACCAAGAAAACCTCCTGCTAATTGGATGGCACACATTCCACATCATTCCTCGTCTTCAACAATGATCCAAACAGGCTGAAAGCAGGACAGCAGCTTTGTGAATTAAATAACTACAGCAAAACAGTGAAGATGTGAACCAGGGCAAAACACTGGTGACAGATATCAAATCACAGGAACTGACACAGGTTCTGTGGGGAGGAATTCAATTTTCAGACACTGAATGAACATTTGAAAATCAAACTCTGCTCTGCCACTTTATTAGGTACACCTATTCATCTGTTTGTTAATGCAAATATTTAATTAGTCAATCATGTGGCAGCAACACAGTCCATATGAGCAGGCCGATATAGTCAAGAGATTCAGTTGTTCAGGCAATCAGAATGGGGAGGGAAAGTGATCTTAGTGACTTTGATCGTGGAACGATAGTTGACGCCAGACAGGAAGGTGTGAGTATCCAAGAAATTCTTGATACTGTGGGATTTGCACATACAACAGCCTCTAGAGTTTGCAGAGAGTGCTGACTAAAACAAGAAAGTATCCAGTGAACGGGAACTTTGCGAGTAAAAATAGCTTGTTAATGAGAGAAGTCAGAGGAGAATGGCCGGACTGATTGAAGCTGACAGAAAGATGGCAAGAATTCAAATAGCCACACGTAATTATAGAGCTGAAGAGCATTTGGACAGACAATGTGTCGAAGCCTGAAGTGAGCGGGTCACAGCAGTAGAAAAACCCACGGACATACAGTGGCCACTTTATTAGGCACAGGAAGAACTGTACCTAATAAAGTGATTACTGAGTGGTTAAAGGCAGAAACTTGTGAGATATCCATCACATGTTCAGTGGCTTTGAGGGGAAAATGAAATTGTGAGTGGGTTCGGTGACCTGCCATAGAGAGGGAAGCATTTGGCACTGATGTTAATGCAGAGATAGTGAGGGATGGACAGGGTCTGGATGAAAATCTGGTACTCTGTCCTGAGGCTGAACAGGAGGAGAAGGAGGAGATTGCTGTTCTTCAGACACATCCATGAGATGGGCATTTCTCCATTCAGCAAGCTTAAACCCGAGATCCGCACATTGTCACTCCCCAGGACATCTAATGTACTGACCCTTCCCAGAGGAAACATGGATGAGACATTTAGTTCATTGAGAAATAAATCACTAAGAAACCTACCATTAAATACTTGTTATTATACATTAAATATTGGATCATGATTGATCTGTTGATGTAATTCCACAGCTGTACCATCCTGCATCTTCAGAGCTAAGATCCTCCATAGTAACATTAAATATTCCCCGTTCCGGGTTATCTGTGATTGACACTCATCCACTCCGTCCATGTTGCCCTTTTGTTTCCACTAAAACTGAACATTAACAAGTCCGTCCATGGCACCAATACTTTGTGTGTGAGCGGTACTTTGCATCATAGTGACAATCGATTGTGATCACACTTATCACAACTCCTCTTACATGTTTCTCTGCCCACAATGCACCTGAAACTGCGGGAGGCATTTTCAGATTTGAGGGGAAAGGAACAACTTAATGCAAAAAAGATATTTTTGAACATGACATCAAAAACATGTCCAGGTGACATTCAGCATGTTGACCATAACACCACAGTCAATGATTTTGGTGTGAAGTGCAGTCAGTGCTGTTACTGTGTCAGCGCTCTCTCCCCTGTGTCAGTACATTGTGCGTTCACTTCCCACTCCAGAGTCCTGAGCAGAAACCCAGGGTATTCTCCCGTCTCACACCTTCCCTCTCTCCTAAATATACTATCTCCCTCTCTGCTCAGACTTGATGCAAAGTCTTGACCCAAGTTGTTGACATTTCCCCTGCCTCTGACAGATGTTGCTTGACCCACTGAGTTCCTCTAGAGTGTACTCTGAACTCCAGTTTCCCACAATTTTAGTGTCTACAAGTATTCAAACTCTGTTCTGGAAATGGGGTTACGCCCCCAAACCAACACTGATTATGTAAAGTCCAGTGCAGGTTGTCACTCACTGGATAGGAAACCAAGCAGAAGAATCAAAGTCCACAGCATTTTATTCACAGAGACCCAGCCAGGACCAATTTGTTCTCAGAAAACAATGACTAAAATAAAAATGAGGAAGAAGGCAGCAGGAGGTTTGATCAAAAAACCAAGGGTGACCCAACTGGAATGTGGTATGTGACAATCAAAACACGTTTAGTTATATTAGCAAGAGAGAAACATTTCAACAGTTCCCAAAGACTGAACAAAACAGAGAGCGGAGTTGAAATATTTGACCCAAGCAATAGCAAATGTTCTCATCTGAAGCAACGGTAAACGGCTGGAGCAGAGGATTAATCTGCAATGTCGACCACTCTGCCTCCACAGATCCCACCGGATTCCTTCAGATCTTTTTTTATTTTCTGTTTGATTAAAACGTTAGCCGTGGTGAGTCACTGGGGAAAGTATTCATGGTCAGAAGTTAATAATGGAAAGGGAACAAGCCCATGTTGAGTTTTGTGAGTGTGAATAGAAAGTTACATCACCCCTAGTCCAGACCACAGGAGCATTTGATGGCTCTGGGCTGGAGATTAGAAGAATGGGGGGGTGGGGGGGGGGGGGGGGAAGGTCTCATTGAAATCTGTTGAATTTTGAAAGGCCTAGATAGAGTGGATGTGGAGAGGATATTTCCTATAGTAGGGGAGTCTACAACTAGATGACACAGCCTCAGAGTACAAGGCCATTCCTTTAGAACAGAGATGAGGAAGAATTTCTTCAGACATAGGGTGATGTATCTGTGAATCCACTTCCACAGATGTCAGTTGACGCCATGTCATTGGATATATTTAAAATGGAGGTTGATAAGTTCTTGATTATTAAAGGTGTCAAAGGTTATGGGAGAAGGTAGGTGAATGGGGTTGAGAGGGCCTAATTTTGCACCTATGCCTTTTGGTCTTATGGTCCTCTAATACAGGCACCAACCTGATGAATCTCTTCTGCTAAATGAATTTTTGAATGTTCAATGCTCGTCCAATGCCAGAAGTTCTCTTTACCACCTACCTTACCATCTGCCTCTGTTCCAAATCTCAGAGAGTTATGGACTTGTATCCCAAGGTCCGTACATTGTTCTGGACCTGCCTTGCTGATAATTCAAACAAACATGAGACACGTGAAAGACACCTGATGAATGGCCTTGGCCTGAAAGGACGACTGTTTACTGTTTTCCAAAGCTGCTGCCTGGCCTGCTGAGTTCCTCCAGGTTTTTGCGTGTGTTGTGATCATTCTATCAAACCTGTTTTTGGGAACTTGCTGCTGAGGAATGAGTAAAGTGGGAAATAGGTTTGATGTAGAAGGGGCTTTTCATGCACACTCAGCAGACATACGTGGCTTCATTCCCTCTCCTCTCTGAAGTAACTTTTAAAGCTCACCTCTTCTGAATTCTATTCCATCAATTTCAGGAGCTCTGACAGGATTTCACTTTGTGTCAGTTAGATGTGAGGGGAAACCAGTTGAATGGAGTTGCACATTCACAAGGGTAAAATCCATAAAACCATAGATATAGGAACAGATTTAAGCCATTTGGCCCATCGAGACTGCTCCGCCATTTCGTCATGGTTGATCTAAATTTTATATCAACTCCAATCTCCTACCTTCTCCTAGTATTTCTTCATGCCCTGACCAATCAAGAATCTCTCAACCTTTGTCTTAAATATACATAAAGACTTGGCCTCCACAGCTGCCCGTGGCAAAAAATTCCACAGATTCACCACCCTCTGCCTAAAGAAATTCATCCTTGTCTATGTTCTGAAAAGACAACCCACCCCCACTCTTAGGTTGAGTCCACTGGTCTTTGACTCTCTCACCATAGGAAACATCTTCTCTAACTCTACTCTGTCAAGACTTTTCACCATTTGATATTTTTCAATTTGGTCATCCCTTATTCTTCTGAATTCTAATGAATACAGAACCAGAACCAACAGACACTCTTCATATGAGAAGGCAATTAATCCTGTAAACATTTATGTGAACCTCCTTTGAACCCTTTCCAGTTTCAGCACATTCTTTCTATGATAAGGGGTCCAAACCTGCTCACAATACTCCAAGTGAGGCCTCACCAATGCTTTATAAAGTTTCAACATTACATCTTTGTGCTTATACTCTAGTCTTCTTGAAATGAAAATTAACATTGCATTTGCCTTTCTCACCAAAGACTCAAGCTACAAATTAACCTTTAGGGAATCCCACACAAGGACTCCCAAGTACCTTTGCGTCTCAGATTTTTGTATTTACTCTCCATTTAGAAAATGGTCAAATCTTTCATTTCTTCTACCAAAGTGCATGACCATACACTTCCCAAAACTATATTCCATCTGCCATTTCTTCACCCATTCTCCTAATGTATTTAATTCCTTCTGTAGCCTCTCTACTTTCTCAAAACTACCTCCAACTATCTTCATATCATCTGCAACCTTTGCAACAAAGACATCAATTCCATTATCCAAATCATTGACATATAAGGTAAAAATAATTCATCCCACACAGACCCCTGTGTAACACCATTAACCACTGGTAGCCAACCAGCATAGACTCCCTTTATCAACATACACTAAATACTGGAGGAACTCAGCAGGCCAGGCAGCATCTATGGATAAAAGCAGAGATGACATTTCAGGCCAAAACTCTTTGGCAGGACTGGAAAAAAAAAATCTGAGGAGTACTCAGCTAGTCATCTGCACATTATCTTTTGTTTGTGATTTGAAGATTCCCATTATTCCCACTCTATGCCTCCTGTCAGTCTGCCACTGCTTTATCCATGCTAGAGTCTTCCCTGTAATACCATGGACTCATAGCTTGTTAATCAGCCTCATGTGTGGTACCTTGTCAAAGTCCTTCTGAAAATCCATGTACATAACATCATCTGATTCTCCTTTGCCTATCCTGCTCATTATTTCTTCAAAGAATTCCAACAAATTTTTCAGGCAAGATTTTCCCTTAAGGAAACCATGCTGACTATGGACTAGTTAATAATGTGCCTTCAAGTACCCTGAAACCACATCTTTAACAATCAACTTCAACATCGTTCCAACCATTGAGATCATTCTAAATGGCCTATAATTTCCTTTCTTCTGCCTCTCTCTCTATTTTCGAAGAGTGGAGTGACATTTGCAATTTCCCATTCCTTCCGAACCATTCCCGAAGCAATTTATTCTTGAAAACGCACTACTCATGCCTCCATAATTTCTTCAGACACCTCTTTCAGAACCCTGGGGTATGCCGTCTGGTCCAGGTGATTTATTTACTTTCAGTCCATACAGTTTCAGTAAGTGTTCAGTGATCACTTCAGTGTTGAGGTGACTGGTTCAGAAGCCTGATGGCTGCACTGTTGTTGAACCTGTTAGTTTGGGACCTGAGGCACCAGTACTCTGCTCGGCAACAGCAAGAAGACAGCATGACTGGAAGATGTGGGTCCTTGATGATGGATTCTGCTCTCTTGTGGCAGGACTCCTTTGTAGATGTGCTCACTGGTGGACTGGGCTTTACCTATCAACTGATCAGATCAGTCTTAACCAACCTCCATACAGACCGTCCCTGAGTAATGAATGTGTCTGTTTTTACAGATGCCTATAAGTCAATTTTACCCTTATGTCAGAAAACACAACAAATATCTATACTTCCATGGTACTGTAATGGAAAGCATCAACTGCAAATAAAACTGAGATGAAAGAGTAATTCTGAAAAGTGGAGAGAAAGAAAACTAGTTCTGTTATTTGTAGGAACAAAGAACACAGAACTGTACAGCACAGTACAGGCCTTTCAGCACAGAATATTGTGCCAATTTATACTTCATGATCAATCTAACCCTTCCATCCTACACAGCACATCACCCTCTATATTCATACAAATATGTGTGTGCATAACTAAGAGCCTCTAAATGTCCTTATTGAGTCAGCCTCTACCATCTTGCCTGCAGTGTTTTCAAGGACCCACCACTCTCAGTATTAAAAAAAATCCTCTCAGCTTTTGTCCACTCACCTTAAATGGACGTTCTCTGGCGCTGGTCATTGTCACCATGGGAAAGAGGTACTAGCTGTCCACTCAATCTATGCCTTATATTCCACAATACTCCAAGTGTGATCGAACCGGAGGATTGTTGATTTGCAACATTATCTTGTGGCTCTTGATCTCAATCCCTCAACTAGTGAAGTCCAGCACATCATACACCTTCTTTAACACCCTTACAACTTGCACAGCAACTTTGAGGTATCTATGGACCTGCAACCCAATATCCCTCTGTTCCTCCACATAGCTCAGAATCCTGCCATTAACCTTGTAATTCAAGTTCTCTCACCCAAAGTGTATCACTTCACATTTTTCTGTGCTAAACTCCATCAATCACTTCTCCACCCAGCATTGCATCCTGTCTTTACCCTGTTGTAACTGATGACAAGGCTCTAGACCATCCACAATACCAACAATCTTCGTGTCACGTGCAAACATTACTGTGCAGAAGTCATAGGCATATATCAAAATATTCTGTAAAGTGAAGATGCTTTCAAAAATAATGAAATGAGAAGTAAACAGTAAAAACAGTAAATCAGGACAATATTTGATGAGACCATCCTTTGCCTTTAAAACTGCATCAATCCTCCTAGGTGCACTGTTGTGCAGTTTTGTAAGAAAATTATCTGATAGGTTGCTACAGTTCTTCTCCAGACTTTGGCAGTTGTGCTTGCCTCTGAACCTCCAGATAATCGCAAAGAGCCTCAATGATGTTGAGCTTAGGGTCCTGTGGAAGCCATAGCTTCTGAAACCATATAAAAAAACCTACGACTTTAGCACAGTACTGTACATTGTAGTTTTGAATACAGTGATATTACCGAGGCTCATTCATTTGTAGAAGTGTCTTTAAATCAGATTGTCACAACCTGGGAATGAACTGCATTGTCTTTTATCCTACACAGCACTCAACTGACTGGATCTGCTCTTTAAAGCAACACTCTTCCACTTCTAAGCCAGATCTCTGAAGTGAAACTGAGGTTGATGAAAGGTTCTTGTTATGGAAATGTAGCTCCAAAACAGTAAAATAATTCAAAGGAAAACAAGGGAGCCCAGAAATGTGAATCTTAGTTTGTGTTTTTACTTTAAGTGAGGTGCGCACGTATCGTGTTGGTGTCATGATATATGCTTGTAATCTGTATTTAATTATTTAAACAAACAAGAATACTTAATCAAACAATATGTACAATATTATTCAAGTATTATAAAATATGAAATACACAACATTCTTCTCTGCTTAGTTGTAAATGGCAACTCAATATAGTATGCACCTCAACTATTTACAAAGTATAATACATCATGCAGCTACTATTTGCAGGTATCCACAGCATAAAAAAATTTAATTTGACCCTTTCAGGCCTAAAGATTTAATTGCTGTGGAGGATTTCTTACTGTTGTGGGACAACATCTTTCCTGACCAGTAGGATCATTCTGCCTGATCATTAAAAACTTGTGGCTGTGAAACAATCTCAGATTCCTTAGTGGTGGTGATTATAGGAACTGACTCTGAGACTGCAGGAAGTGGTTCTGACAGTTCTGGACATTTATCTTCTCCTTCCCTTTTCTTTTTCTATTTCTAGTTTGAGCATCTTGATGTTGGGAAGATGCAGTGAGTTCACAGGAGTATTCACTTTTGAATCCTTCTGTTTCTCCCATTTTCTCTCTTGGTTTCCTCATCCACATCATCATCTGATGAAACCTCTGCTTTTGATTCTCCTTTGACTCCTTTCTTTCATTATTCCATCTGGACTTTGGTCTTTGCATCTACTCTTACAAGCAGCTTTTAGTCTCTCACTTGAAGTTCATGCAATCAACATAATGCACGCAGAGTAGATTCTTTATATTCACAAAAGCTGAATGCTCGCAAATTTCTTGAAACTTCTTGAACTCTGTCCCCACTTAAAACCAAGCCACATTTCACAAATAACTGCCTGACTAACATGCCAGAATCTTTCATTGATATGTTGCTAAAAAAGCTGTTGTAGTCAGACCAGTGCTTTAATCACTTTCACACTTCTACTAAACAGCATGGTCCTTCCTTGTTTCAATATGATTTCCAACCAGTAGTACAGATGTTAGCACCAACATCTATTAGTCCTCTGTTGGGCAGTGGTTCATGTTGTTCTGCATGGAGACAGTTGTGGCATCGTCCAGTACCTTTTAAAATTTGTTTTCAGTTGGCTTCGTTGCAGGGAATATGGCGTGAAAATTATTGAATGGATTTCCAATCAAGTAGTAGTTGTTAACGTGGCTTGTTTTTGCTGTATTTCACAGGTGCAAATGTCATTCCCACAGGATTACCTTTTCCCCTGGATAAGTTCTGCAGGCTTCAGCTTGGAATCTTTGAAAAGCCATTCAAATTCATTTTCTGGAATAACTGAAACAGGTGAATGACTTAATCCTGCTCCTGTGTTTATGGTCTTATGGTCTTGACTCCCTCAAGAAAATCCAGGAGCCCAAATGTGATCTGTTTGCCATGTTTAAAGTTTTATTCTCATCTAAGCCAAAAGGATAAATGACTCATTAACATCAGCAGTTAATAAACAAGTATTTTAACTGATTGCTTATTAATTATTGGAATATGCAGCAGCAACAGTCTCAAGCGTTTAAATCCATAGAAGAGAGTTTAATAGAGTAAAATGGTCTTAAGCAATTCACAGCTGTGACAGGGTTAAAAATTGTTGCTGTGGCAACAAATAAAAGGTGCCGCAATATTGAGATCAGTGGGAGTGACATGTTGGAAATGGAATGCTAAAAATAAGTCATTGTCTTGAAGTACGGTAACATTATTTTTTCACCTTCATGAAGTTAACAATTTAATGACAAGAGAGGATTACTCTTGCATAAAGTGAGAAGAAGTATGAATATTTTATCTTGTGCAAAATTCAAAAATCCAGTAGACAGAAACCTTCAGGTTAACTTAAGGACCTGTCTGTGAGGAGCTGATACATTGCCGTTCTGCAAAAGGCAACGGTCAAATCTTCAGACTCATTGACACTGGGAACTTTTCTTTAGTGTTGTGCCTGGAGCTTGGACTCCAATATATTCACATCAAGCATTCTGCACACATACAGTGTGTCAACATCTTCTGAATATCATCTGCAAATGTCTTTGGATTGATCATTGGATAAGAAAAGGTCAATGTGTTTAAATGTCTTTCCTTAAATGATGAGTATATTTGAAAGCAAATTCCACTGATGTCCAGAGGCCTACCTCAGTTTCCCTTGTGAACCATGAGACTGAAATAGTACAGACCTTCAGAGAGTGAAGAGCAGCCAACAACCAAACTTACATATCATGAAACTGACCAAAGGGGAAGAGATACAGAATTGATGAAATGAAACAAGATGGCTTTGTGTTCGAGACATTTACCTCCTGTTTCTTCTGTAACCTTAGTGGAGAGGAGTGAGGTAAGTAAGCAGAGCCAGAGGAGTTCAACTAGAAAAGTAAACTGGTGTTGACTGAATGACGGGACGGGGGAAGGGGAACAACCTGTGATTACTAGTTACAGACACGTAATCACTGGGTCTTGGTCTTGGAATTGGAAACTACACAGTGAAAATGCAATTAGGAAAAATTGAGAAGTTAGAATTGCAGAAGTACTTTTATGGTACTACAATGGCATTGGACGAAGTGGACATAGCTGTAAGGAAAATGTCATCCGGGATATAATTTCTTCTCATTGGCACCATCAGGGAGGAGGTAGGGGAACATGAAGACACACTCTCAATATTTTAGGAACAGATTCTTCTCCTCCACCATCAGATTTCTGAAGATAAAATGAACCATCCCATGAACACTACCTCACAGTGTTTTGCTTTAGTTTTGCACTACTTATGAATATATATTTATTTTTATATTCATTTATAGTTTTTTATGTATTGCAGTGTTCTGCTGCCACAAAATAACACATTTCATGACATGTGCCAGTGATATTAAAGCTGATTCTGATTCTGTGAGGAAGACAGAAATAGAGTCCATGTAGGTAAATATGAAATATAATGAATGATAGATGACCCAATATCAAACCGAGAAAAATAATCATGCATGATCAAAAGTATCTCTTTATTCCCCGGACAACAGTGGGAAAAGCAAAATTGAGTTCAGCAGTTTCAAAAGGCCCCACGCACAGCAGAAGATCTGAAATACCAACAAAAGACTTTGTAAATTGGAGAAACAATGGGGTAAATCAATCAGGGCAATGAAAATGACCAGATTATAATGCACTTATGATGATAAGAAGGTAGGAACAATGTAGGAATAAAAACAAATTGCCTCAAGACAATGGTGTCAACTTCCATTGCGGCCATTCCTTAATTTTATTATGGTTATTGGATTTACTGAGTATGCCTGCATGAAAACAAATCTCAGGGTTGTATACGGTGGCATATATGTACATATCTGAATTGCAATTTGATTGCAATTCAGTTTGCAGTTTGCAATTCTCAGTTTGCAATTCCTCAGCCCAAATAACCAGCTGATCAAGATCCTAGGTAATTATTCAAAATCCTATTCACTGAATAATTACCTGTTTGAGTGTTAGCTGCAACTTACACATTTTTCCACATTGAAAATTTGGCTAACACAGCAAGTTGTTACCTTATTGTTTATTGCTTTACCTGCAATCTTTGAGTCAATGCTATGTCAGGTAATATCACAGCAAGTGAAAGCAGCATCCTAGGGTTTGGCAAACGCACAAATGTAAGTCATCTCACAGCATGGGAGGAGGTTAGTGATGGAGAACATTGCATGATAACCTTTGAGTGCAGCAGATGGTACTAATTTCCAAAGGATAAACATTAGAAGAAGAGACTCATTGTGCTTTTCATTGTGCATTGGTTGTTAAGAGTGGATATATTTGAGGGATATAAATTATGAGATGTACAGGTTGGATAGAGGACAACAAACTTTCCCATTCTCAGAGGTGAATAAATCTAGATGACAGATTTGGAAGGGATTTGAAGGGATTGTTCTTACCCTGAGAGTGGTGGCAACAGAGTCACAGTCAGAGTTTGGAAAGTGTCTGAATGCGGTCTTAAATCATCTCTCCATAAAAGCGGTGGGCCACGTGCTGAAAGATAGGGTTTATATACAGTGCTGTGCAAAAGTCTTCTGCACACGTAAAATAGCTCTGTATAGTGAAGATGTTTTCAAAAACAATTAAATGAAAAGTTTCTGAATAACAAAGAGCAGGAAAAACTTTAAAACTTCATCACTTCCTCGAGGGTTTTTGTCATGCAGTTCTATAAGAAAATCAGCTGGTAGGTTGTTCCAAGAATATTGGAGAACTTACCACAGTTCTTCTGCAGACTTTGACTGTCTCACTCGCCAGGTAATCCCAGACAGCCTCGATGATGTTGAGATCAGTTCTCTGTGGAGGCCATACCATCTGAAACTAGGGGGCTTAAGATATTTGCACAGTACTCTACATGGATGTACAATGGAAAGGCATATGGCCTTTGTCTGTGCTGTACGTCTCTGGGACCGTATGAATCTATTACACAACAGCAGGATGTGAACCCGGATCCTTATCATTCAAAGTAGATTTATTTTCAAAGTGTATGTATGTCACCATATAAAATTCAGATTTACTTTCTTGTGGACATAATAAATCTACAGAATAATAACCACCACAGAATCAATGAAAGACCATCCAGCTAGAGTGTTCAACCAGAGTGCAGAAGACAACTATGCAAACACAAAAATAAAGGAATAAGTAAATAAGCAATAAATATCAAGAACATAAGATGAAGAGTCCTTGAAAGTGAGTCCATTGGCTGTGGGAACATTTCAATGTTGGGGCAAGTGAAGTTGAGTGAAGTTATCCCTGTTGGTTATCCATTATCCATTCCAAGTATCTACTTCCAAAATAAAAATGAATATCAACTTTCCTGTCTAAGTTATTACAGACTATTCAGAGAGATTAATTATCTTGCAGTCTCAGGCCCAAAGCATGCAGAAGAACTTTGGTTATAGTACTGGTTGTGGAACTGAAAACAATAGTCCCACTGCCATTCCGCCCAAGTAAATAAAGTTCTAATTTCCCCCCTTAATCATCGTGATGAGCCAAATGGCCTAATTCAGTTCCTATATCTTATGGTCTTACTTGGGTGCAAAGCCATCATACTTTCCTGAAAAAATTCCAACAGGTTTCTCATGCAATGAAAAACAGTTCTTCTGTGACAAACAGTTCATAAACGTATGTAGACATGGTCAAGAGACTCAGTTGTTGCCCATGCCTAACATTAGAATGAAGAGCAAATATGATTTTAGTAACTTTGACTGTGGAATGATAATTGGTTCCATATGGGGTGATTTGAGTATCTCAGAAGCTGTTGATCGCCTGAGATTTTCATACACAACAGTCCCTTTGAGTTTACAGAGAATGGTGCAAAAAACAAAATCTACTGAGTAGAAATTCTGAGAGCAAAGGTGCCTTGCTAATGAGGTAGGTCACAGAAGAACCTTGAACTGAATGGGCCACGGCAGCAGAAGACCATGAATATACACTCAGTGGCCACTTGCTGAGGTACGGGAGGTACCGAATAAAGTGGCCACTGAGTCTTAAAGGCAGCAACTTGAGAGATATCCATCACACGTTCGGTGGCTTCCAGGAGAGAATGAAATTGTGACTGTGTTCGGTGACCACCCAGTAGAGAGGAAACTTTTGGCACTGATATTAATACAGAGATAGTGAGGGATGGACAGGGCCTGGATAAAGATCTTCCAATCTATTCTGAGGCTGAGCAAAAGGAGTAGGAGACTGCTGTTCTTCAGACACATCCACAAGATGGGCATTTCAGCAAGCTTAACCCCATGACACTGATTTCAATACCATAATGTTATTTGTTGCAGTGATCCCTGCAGACTGAGATCAGATTCCAGCAATGGTTGTCCTGATGTTACAGTGAGAATTCGGATTGAGAGTGATAATCAATCGGCCATTATAGAAGGAGGAACAAGCTCAACGGGCTGAATGGTTGAATTTTTCCCTTATGTCTTATGGTCTGAAGTGATTGGGCAATGCTGGGAGAAAATGGAGCAGGTTGTTTATGTGAAGCATCCATTGGTACTTCCCCAAACTCTGCTTTGTAGGACAAGTAAAGAACATCAAAACTATACCCTTTGAGAATTGTTTTGAGACTTCCTGGTACAGGGAAAGGTTCTCTTTCAGAATCAGAATCAGGTTTATTTTCACTGTCTTCAGATGTGAAATTTGTTGTTTTGCAGCAGATAAAAGCAAAGCAAGTTCCTTCCCTCAGACCATCAACGACCTCAGGTTTCACAGGTCCAGATTCACAAGTGGGACCACTGCCTCTGGAATTATCTCCAGCTCATCAACACCTAACAGATAACCCTGAGCTGAAGAGGTCAAGAGCTCCAATCAGTCTTTGGTGTTACTGCTTCACATCCTCATATTACAGCTGAAGGATATCCCTCCTTCTCAGTGGGGTATTTCAAAGTTCAGAATTCAAATTAAATTTATTATCAAAGTGCATATATGTCACCAACCACTAACCTAATTATAATTGCAAAAATGTGGTTCATCTTCTCATTTTCATGAACATTTATTGTTCATTCATGGGTGACAGTCACAGATCGGTACTGAGAAAAGTTACACCTTCTATTTGCAGATTCATACCCTGATGACCATTGCAAGCTGCAATAATTTTCAGCTCATTCAGTTTATTCAGCAGCCAGCTGTTCTTTCCATTGCTCGTTCTTCTTTAAGACCTTTGTACAGTGACTGGAAATGTTCATGCTGTGTCTCTTTTTCACTCCATTTCTATAAAATGTGTTATGAAAGGTCAATGATCATGCACTTCATCAAAGTTGAAAAACTTCATTGCAAACTTATTATCAAAGTATGTCTGTGTCACCATATACTGTCCTGAGTTAAATTTCCTTACAGGTATTCACAGCGGAACAAAGAAATGCAATAGAATCAATTTAGACTATTCACAAAGACTGACGCACTACCAAACTGCAAAGGAAGGCAAACATTGCAAATACAACAAAAAAATTAACAACATAACTAAATAAATAAGACTAAGATATGAATTGCAGACACCTTTAAAGTGAAGTCATAGGTTGTGTTCAGTGAGTTAAGTTATCCACTCTGGCTCAGGAGCCGGATTGCTGAACTGTTCCTGAACATGGCCCATCATTCAGTTCCATGCAGTAATGTAAGAAGGACGAATGCTCGATAGACCAGGAATTTCCCTCGGGATCAATAAAGTATGTCTGTCTGTCTGTTTTGTTTAGACCTGTAGGTCACATATTCCAAAGACCCTTTTCCTTAATCTTGCATAGACTACACTTGCACGGCTAAAACAATGGTTGATCTCTGATCAATGTCTGCTTTTGAAGAGAGAATGCTGTCAAGGTAGGAAAAGTGGTCCATATTTTTAAGGTTCATATCATCTTTTATGGAGGGTTGGATAAATACTGGTTAGATGGTGGCTGGTATAGGACCTGTGCCTTTTTATATATATTCAAAACAAGACTCAGGGCACTATATGCCTTGGCAAAGGCATTCAGGGTACATTGGAAGTCTTCTTCAGAATGTGCTGTCAGGTGTTCTCATCCGCATACAGAAGCTCCATGATAGTGATGGTGCTGATCTTGTTCTTGGCCTTGAGCCAGTTGAGGTTGAAAATTCTGTTGTCCATTCTATACGTGATTGGGATTCACTGTGGCAGATCTTGGCCAATGATCTTTGCATTCAGGATGAGGTAATAAAGTGGATAAGACATTGGCTTTGTGGGAGAAGCCAGAGAGTGGTATTCGAGTGTTGCCTCTCTGACGGGAGGCCTGTGAGTAGTGCTGTGCTGCAGGGTTTGGTGCTGGGCCCTTTTTTTGTTTGTCATCTGTATCAATGATCAAGATGCTAGTGTGGTTAACTGTATCAGCAAATCTGCGGATGACACCAAGTCTTGTGGTGTAGTAGGCAGTTAGGAAGGTTATGGTGGCTTGCAGAGAGATTTGAGTCAGCTGGAAAATGGGTTGAGAAATGGCAGATGGAAGGTAGTGCACAGAAGTGTGTGGATTTGCTTTTCAGTAGGACCAACCAGGATAGGTCTTGTGCAATGAATGGTATGGCACTGAGGAACGTGGAAGAACACACGGATCTGGGAATACGGTCCATAGTTCATTGAAAGTGGCATCACAGGTAGACAGGATCCTAAAGAAAGCTTTTACACATTGGCTTTCAACATATTGAATACAGGAGATGAGAGGTTACGTTGAGGTTGTATAAGACGTTTGTGAGGCCTAATTTGGAGTATTGTGTGCAGTTTTGGTCACCTGTCTATGGGAAAAATGTAAACAAGTTTGAAAGAGTACAAATATAATTACAAGGATGTTGCCAGGTCCAGAGGACCAGAATTTTAAGGAAATATTGACTAGACTTGAGTTTAAGAGCCAAAAGGTAAATTTGCAGCTATATAGGACACTGGTCAGACCCCACTGTGCTCAGTTCTGGTCGTCTCACTACAGGAAGGATCTGGAAGCCATAGAAAGAGTGCAGAGGAGATTTACAAGGATGTTGCCTGGATTGGGGAGCAGGGAACCTATGTGAATAGGTTGAGTGAACTCAGCCTTTTCTCCTTGGAGCAACACGGAGGATGAGAGGTGACCTGACAGAGGTGTACAAGATGATGAGAGGCATCAATCGTGTGGTTAGTCAGAGGCTTTTTCTCAGGGCTGAAATGGCTAGCCCGAGAGGGAATAGCTTTAAGGTGCTTGGAAGTAGGTTCAGAGGAGATGTGAGGGGTAAGTTTTTTACGCAGAGAGTGGTGAGTATGTGGAATGTGCTGCTGGCGACAGTGGTGGAGGCGGATTCAATAGATCTTTTAAGAGACTCCTAGATAGGTACATGGAGCTTAGAAACATAGAGGGCTATGAGTAACCCTAGATACTTTCTAAAGTAAGGACATGTTTAGCACAGCTTTGTAGACCGAAGGGCCTGTATTGTGCTGTAGGTTTTCTATGTTTCTATGAGGACTGTATTCTTTAGAATGTAGAAGATTGAGAGGAGATTTGATAGAAATATACAAAATCATGAGGGGTATAAATTGGGTAAATGCAAGCAGACTTTTTACACTGAAGTTTGGTGGGACTACAAGCAGAACTCAGGGGTTATGGGTGAAAGGTGTGAAGTTTATGGGGGACATGAGGGGAAACTTCTTCACTCAGAGGATCATGAGAGTGTGGAATGAGCTCCCTGCACAAGTGGTGCATACAAGTTCAATTTCAATGTTTAAGAAAAGTTTAGATACTAGGGATATGGAGGTCTATGATCCAATGCAGGTTAGAACCATAGAACCATAGAACGCTACAGCACAGAAAACAGGCCATTCAGCCCTTCTAGTCTGTGCCGAAACTTTATTCTGCTACTCCTATTGACCTGCACCCAGCCCATAACCCTCCAGATCTCTTCCATCCATGTATCTATTTAATTTATTCTTAAAACATAAGAGTGAGCCCACATTTATCATGTCAGATGGCAGCTCGTTCCACACTTCCACCACCCTCTGAGTGAAGAAGTTCCTCCTAATGTTCACCCAAAGCTTTCTCCTTTCACCCTAAAGCCATGTCCTCTCGTATTTATCTCTCCTAATCTAAGTGGAAAGAGCCTACTCACATTTCCTCTGTTTATACCCCTCATAATTTTGTAAACCTCTATCAAATCTCCCGTCATTCTTCTACGCTCCAAGGAATAAAGTCCTAACCTGTTCAATATTTCCCTGTAGCTCAACTCCTGAAGACCTGGCAACATCCTAGTAAATCTTCTCTGCACTCTTTCAATCTTACTGATATCCTTCCTATAGTTAGGTGACCAGAACTGCCCACAATATTCCAAATTTGGCCTCAACAATGTTTTATACAACTTCACCATAACATCCCAACCTCTATACTCAGTACTTTGATTTATGAATGCCAGACTGCCAAAAGCCTTCTTTACAACCCTGTCTACCTGTGATGCCACTTTCAGGGAATTATGTATCTGACCTCCCAGATTCCTTTGTTCCTCCGCACTCCTCAGTGCCCTACCACCTTCTATGTATGTCCTATCTTGATTTGTCCTTCCAAAATGCAACACTTCACACTTATCAGCATTAAATTCCATCTGCCATTTTCTGGCCCTTTTTTCCAGTTGGTCCAGATCCCTCTGCAAGCTTTGAAAGCCTTCCTCGCTGTCCACAACGCTTTTAATCTTAGTGTCATCAGCAAACTTGCTGATCCAATTTACCACATTATCATCTAGATCATTGATACTGACAACAAACAACAATGGTCCCAGCACAGATCCCTGAGGCACACCACTAGTCACAGGCCTCCAGTCTGAGAAGCAATCATCCACTACCACTCTCTGTCTTCTCCCACACAGCCAATTTCAAATCCAGTTTATAACCTCTCCATGGATACCTAGTTTCTGTGTCTGAACCTTCTGAACTAACCTCCCATGTGGGACCTTGTCAAGGGCCTTACTATAGTCCATGTAGACAACATCCACAGCCTTTCCTTCACCTACTTTCTTGGTAACCTCCTCGAAAAACTCTACAAGATTCGTTAAACACTATCTACCATGCACAAAGCCATGCTGACTATCCTTAATCAGCCATTGGCCATCCAGATACTTGTATATCTGATCTCCCAGAACACCTTCCCATATTTTACCTACTACTGATGTCAGGCTTACTGGCCTGTAATTACCTAGTTTACTCTTGGAGCTTTTTTTAATCAATGGAACAACATGAGCTACCTTCCAATCCTCCAGCACTGCACCCGTGGCTAGGGACATTCTAAATATTTCTGCCAGGGCCCCTGCAATTTCTACACTAGTCTCTCTCAAGGTCTGAGGAAATATCATGTCAGGCCTGGGGGATTTGTCTACCTTTATTCACAGTAAGGCAGCAAGCACCTCCTCCTCTTTAATCTCTATATGTTCCATGACACTACAGCTTGTTTCCCTTCCTTCTATAAATGCTATGCCAGTTGCCTGAGTAAATACTGATACAAAAAAACTGTTCAAGATCTCCCCCATCTTGTGAGGCTCCACACATAGGTGACCTCTCTGATCTTCTAGGGGACCAATTTTGTCCCTTACTATCCTTTTACTCTTAATATACTTGTAGAAACCCTTCGGGTTTACCTTCACATTATCTGGCAAAGCAACTTCATGTCTTCTTTTTGCCTTTCTGATTTCCTTCTTTAGTATTTTCTTACATTTTCTATACTCTTGAAGTACCTCATTTGTTCCTTGTTTCCTATACCTGCTATACACCTCTCTCTTTTTCTTAACCAGATCGCCAATATCCCTTGGAAACCAAGGTTCCCTATACCTGTTAACTGTGCCTTTAATCCTGGCAGGAACATGCAAACTCTGTATGCTCAAAATTTCTCCTTTGAAGGCCTTCCACTTACTGAACACATCCTTGCCAGTAAACAACTTATCCCAATCCACTCTTCCTAGATCCTTTCTCATTTCCACAAAATTGGCCCTTCTTCAATTTAGAACCTCAACTCGAGGACCAGACCTGTCCTTATCCATAATTAACTTAAAACTAATGACATTATGGTCGCTGGACCCAAAATGTTCACCTACACACCTGACCTGTCTGGTTCCCTAATAGGAGATCAAGTATTGCATCCTGTCTCGTTGGTACCTCTATATATTGATTTAGAAAACTTTCCTGAGCACATTTGACATTGTGTTCAGGTTGATGGTAATAGGCAGTTTAAGTGG
Source organism: Hemitrygon akajei (assembly GCF_048418815.1). Classification (NCBI taxonomy): domain Eukaryota; kingdom Metazoa; phylum Chordata; class Chondrichthyes; order Myliobatiformes; family Dasyatidae; genus Hemitrygon; species Hemitrygon akajei. The sequence goes on along the minus strand of NC_133150.1, from coordinate 40,605,896 downwards.
TTTCAGCATGGACGAGATGGGTCAAGTAGCCTGTTTCTCTTCTCTGTGACTCAATAATGAGGTGAAGGATGCTAGCAATAAAGATTGCAGTTAGAGTGGGCACAATGGCACAGCCCTATCAGAATCCTGTGTTGATTGTGAAGGGTTCTGATCTATCGCTATTATTGCTGAGCACTGTGGCTGACATACCATCATGCAATAGCCTCAGTTTTTGTAAGCACTTGTGTTGAAAGTATATACTAGGGAACTTTGCTTCCATTGTATCAAATGCCTTTGCAAATCTATTAAAGCTAAGTACAGGGTTGCCTTTGTTGATGGCATTTTCTTCCTTTTTTTGAGCATGCTGTGAAAATCATGTCTCCGGTACCTCCAGATGTGTGGAAACCATACTGTTATTCTGGGAGTACTTCTTCAGATAGCGGATAAGGAGTCCATTGACAAGGATATGAGCAAGCACTTGGCATGTTGTTGACTGGAGGAAGCTGCTTCTGAAATTGCCATAATCTGTCTTGTCTTCCTTTTTGAATATAGTCACTATCAAGAGTATCTTTGAGTCTGAGGACATTTGTTCCTTTTCCCAATTGTTCAGTAGTAGGGCATGCATGCATGTGGTGCAGGAGTGCTGGTACTTCTTTGAGGATCTCTGCTGGGATGCAGTCAGAACGAATGCCTTTATTGCTTTTTGGGCTTCTGGTGGCAAAATGGACCTCTTTCATAATGGGAAGATCCCCCATGTCTTCTGTCACAGGTCTCTGGAGATTTGATTAGTAAGCCCTGATTCAGCAGCACTATTGCCCTTAAGAAGTTCTTGAAAGTGTTCTCTCCATTGATTATTGATAACCTTTGAATATTTCAGCAAGCTCTTCCCATCCGTTGAACACAAGGGTTTTAATGCACAGTCACTTGAACCATAGACTGCTTTGGTGGCACTGAAGAAGCCTCTGTCATCTGTGGATTTCCAGAGCTTTTTCAGTTCACTCTTTAGCTCCCGTACCTGTGATAGACATTGCTTTGGCTCTGGAGGAAGCTTCTCCTTTGACCTTGCTGCTGATGTCATTCTGCTAAGCACAAATGCTTTCATTTTCTTGGAGATAAGTTCATCTATCTCCATGTCATTATCATCAAAACAATCCCAATGTTTTCTGAACTTTTAACCAAGGATGCTTTTTGCAGACATTGTTCTTCGATATCCTCTGGATATGCCTGTTGGAGGTTTTCCCTAAACGATACCTGATGGTACTGTTGGGTGGCAGTGTCAACCAGGTGCTCATGTTTTAGCCATGGATCGGTCTGCTTCTTATGAACCCTCCTCTTTTTAATGAGCCTGATGGATGTGGTGCTATAGATCAGCTGACCATCTGTCTAACAGTCATCTATGTCTATCATGGCACTCGCAATAAATAATTCCAGAATTGAATGGCTTAACATATGAAGAGCGTTTGATGACTCTGGGCCTGTATTCATTAGAATTTAAAAGAAGAAGAGGTGACCTCATTGAAACATATTGAATGGTGAAAGGCCTTGATAGAGTTGATGTGGAAAGGATATTTCCTATATGGTGGGAGGGTGTAAAATCAGAGGACACAGCCTGAGAACAGAGGGGTGTCCTTTTAGAATGGAGATGAGAAGCAATTTTGTTAGCCAGAGAGCGGTGGACCTGTGGAATTCTTTGTGACAGACATTTGTGGAGGCCTAGTCTTTATGTATATTATGATGGAGGTTGATAGTTTCTTGACTGGTCAGAGCATGAAGGGATACATGGAGAAGGCAGGAGAGAGGGGCTGAGAGGAAAATTGGAGTAGCCATGATGAAATGTTGGAGCAACTCAATGGGCCAAAATGGCCTAAATCTGCTCATTCATCTTATGGTCTTATGGTCGTATGATAGACATGGCAATGCATTCCCTAGCTTGGACAATGACATCATCAATGAGGTGACTCTGTTTCGATTGGATATGCTACCTAGATGCCTTGAATTTCCTTATCTGGTGGAATAGAGTGTTTGTGATGATAAGATTGTGCTCAGCACATGTGGGGAGTGATGCACCATCAATAACTCTCGGAGACGAGAGGCGAGATATAGGCTTTTATTGGCTGGAAGGAAGAACAAGCAGCAATTGACCACCACACTACATCCTGGAGACTGAGACCAGGGCGGTGTCTCCAATCGCCTTTATACCGGGGTCCGTGGGAAGAGACACGGTCAGTGGGAGGAGCCACAGGAGCAGTCAGCAAGGGGGGGCGTGTCCAGACAGGTATATGTAGTTCGCCACAGGGAGTCATACTCCATTTGATTTTATTCAGTACCCAGCCTTACTTTCCATTGATCATTATCCTTAAGACCTTTGTACAATGACAGTCATTGTGCTCAAAGTGAATAACTCATTGCAGTATTCTCTGTGTATTGATATTCCTTAATATATCAGAAAAACATGTGCCTGTCTGAAATAAAATTTGCAGATGATGGAAACGTTCAATAGGTCAGGCAGCGACTACAAGGGAAATAACAAAGTTGAAACTTCAGGTCAACATTTTTCAATAAAATCATCCTGATAGGATGTCATCATCTGAAGATTATTTGATTCTTTCTCCTAAAAGTTTCTAACTACTGACACCTTAAAGAAAATCTAGGACCCTGAATTCATGAGAGAAGTTTCATTCTGAACAGTGCAAATGGATACATAGTTCATTGAAAACAGAACATTAAGAAGAAGCATTTCCATTTATATATTCATAGTTGTTCACTCAAATAAACAACAGTAAAGTCAGTAATTTGAATCTATAGAACAGATTTCAACACAGTAAAATAATTTTGAGCAGTTTGTGATCACGCAAAAGTTAAAAATTGATGCTGGAGTGATGCAGGAAATCTTGAGAAGATGTCACGATATTAAGATCTGTGTGGGTGAAGTGTTGCAGGTAGAATTCTATTAAACAAAGCCACTATCTTGAAGTATGACAAGATTATTTTGCTTGATTTCACCTTCTAAGTCAATGTTGTAATAACAAGCAACATTAATTTTGTATTAAATCTCCACAAAGTATGATAAATAATGAATAATGAAATGCAGAGGAGGCTTGACCTAAGATCGAGTGGTGGACCTACTTCTGACAAAGTAAATTGAAAGTAAATTTATTCTCAATGTACATCTACATCAGCATATACAAAACTGAAATTCATTTTCTGTGGGCATTCTCAATAAATCTTTAGAATAATGAAAATAACAGAATCCTATAAGATTGCCAAACTTGGGAGTTCATCTTGAATGCAGAAGACAGCAAACTGCGCAAATACAAAAAGAAAGAAAGAAAAATAAGTAAAAAAGCAACCAATTTCGAGAACATGAGATGGAGTCCTTGAAAATGAGAATGATGGTTGTGGAAAAAAGCCAAATTAAAAAGGTGCTGGCTATTCAATCTACTTATGCCTCCTACCACTATTAACACCTTTATCAAGTCACCTCTTATCCTCCAAAGTGAGAAGCCCGAGCTCACTCAACCTATCCTCATAAAACATGTTGTCTATACCAGGCATCATTCTGGTAAGCCTCTTCTAAAGCTACTATGTGCTTTCTGTACTGAGGTGACCAGAACTGAACACAATACTTCAAGTGTGGACTAACCAGAGTTTTTCGAGCTGAAACCTGACCTCAAGGCTCTTGAATTCAACCCCCCGACAAATGTTACTCACCCTATCAATGTGCATGGCAATTTCCTGTTCATGGCTAGGCAAAGGGCTTTTAGTAGACCAAGTCAAGACAGGGAGGCAAACAAAATCTCAGGTGACATCTACTATTGGATTGTCTGAGCCGATTTGTCTTTTTACTTTAACATGTCTCCAAGGTAACACCAGTGATTGAAAGTGGGTGCACCTCTTTCTCCCACCCTCCCCACCCTCTGCAAGCCACACCATCAGTAATATCCCAGCAATTATATCTCATATAGCAGTAGCGTCAATCAAAACACTGGTATTGAGGACATTGTACCTTTCAACAGAACTGGATCTTACAGTACCATTGAATCTTATTTCTGAATTTCTGGAATGTGAAGTCCTTGTTGATTCTGTTGCAGAATTTTCACAAGTATTTCTAGATTCTGTAGTGATAAAGAGATAAAATTCAATTCCAATAGCTTCGCTGTGCAACATGATGAGATTATAGCTTGCAGAATATTGATGGCGAGTCTATTGACGTTGTGTGTTTGGATTTCCAGAAGTCTTTTGTTAAGGTTCTACTCAAAAGAATAGCATGTAAAATTAAAACGGGTGGGTTAGAAGACTGATATGGATACAGAACCAGTTGACAGACAGAATTCAAACACAGGAATGAACAGCTCTGCTTTTGACTGGCAGGAAGCTCACAGTGGAAAACAGATGTATTCAGTGCTAAAATCCCAACTAGTCTCATTGTATATTAATAACATAGTCCAGTGGAATTAAATATGTCAAGTTTGCAGAGGGCACAAAGCCAAGTTGGAATATGTACAATGAAGAGGATCTTGACTGTCATTTGGACCGATTCAGCAAATGAATAGCAGATGCAGCATACTGTAGACAAATGTGAAACTATCTACTTCAGTATGGTCAATGGAAGGTTCTAGAGAATGAAAAGCAACATCTTTCTCAAAGGACTGGAGAAATGAATTTAGTGAAAGATGTTCTCCATCTAAGCATATGGGGTAAGAGGTTCAAAACTGAGTTGTGGTGAAATTTCGTCACCCAGAGACTGGCGAATGAACCAAATTCTCCACCTCAGAAAACAGCTGAAGTAGATTTATTAAGCATATCCAGGGAGGAGCTGAAGATATTACTTAAGTATCAGGGATCGAAGGTTAGGTGGGTGGTTGTAGGAATGGGAACTACAGACTGAATATAGAAGATAAGCTCTGATTACATCGCGTGGTGCCCCAGGTTCAAAGGGCCAAATGGTCTCCTCCAGCTCCTACTTTCTCAGTGTCAACTGAAATGGGCTGTTGGGAGGAAAGTCAGCAGAGATTTTATTCTGATTGAGAGTCTGCGATGTAGAATGCTAACTGTTTCTCATTCCGCAGATGATGCCTGACCTGCTGAGATTGGCCAGCAAATTATTTATTGCAAGATACAGTGGGAAATAGTTAATATGAAAGATTTTTATTTAATTAAAGGAGCTAATATTTAAGTTGTTACGAACTGTAACGTTTTAGAAATGAACCAGCAGCAATAGACTGCACATGGAGTCTAGTTTTGATGTTCAAACCATTATCTTTATTAGTAACTACTTATAATATAGTAACTTAAACCAAGATAAACAAAAGTTAACAGTGTTATGTGTTTAGATGTGTATAAATACAGCTCCCAAACTATATTGAGCTTGGGGGAACAAGGCTTAGTCTTGAGATGGTAAAGTAGCAAAAGTTCAGTTCATCCATTAAATCATGGGAGAGAGATATTTCTAATCCAGGGTAAATGTAGAGAGAAGGTGATTACGTTGATTTCCATAGGTTCCATGATGGTGAAACGAGATAACAGTCACCGTAGATTTTATCCATCATTTCATTCCAAATCCAAATACAAATTATACACCGAAAGTGACTTGTCACAGTGATATTGTCTTCAAGTGATTACCACACCACATACCCAGGCAAGGGTTAATGCATAAGTGGTCTCCACAGGATATCCCAAACAAACTCCACTCCTATGGATTATACGAGGTGACCATCACAAATTTGTTGTGCACCATGTGCTGATGATCAACCCACCCTTGTGAGCATAGGAGAGTTCCAAGCCCCAGCTATGTGAAGCTGAAGCTATTGGCTTCCCCAGTCTCTCCCAGTAATTTCTCTCTCTCTCTCTCTCTCTCTCTCCACAGCAGCCTGGGACTGATGTCATCGAACCACTTCACTCAGGCACTTCCTTAAAGTGACAGTCCACAGCAAACAAAACCTATGGATTCTTAACAAAGTAATGTGTGTTTTTCAACAAATGAAGACATTCTTACATGTTAACGTTCTCACTGTTCAGTGTGAGTACTGAGAGACTATGGAAAAACTATGGCACTGATGCTCCATTGGTGCAGCTGCTCTGTGGAATTGGGGAGAGCTCTGCGCTGCTCTGCGGTGTACCCCGTCATGTTGATGGGCTCAAACCTGCCTCACAATGGAAACTGATCTCCAAATCTCAAAGGGAAAACAGTGGGCTGAGAACTCACAGCAGCAGGAAATCTGCTGGTTACTGATTACATTTAAGTCACAGTTAAATTTATTGTTGCCTTATATGACCTTTAAATACAGAGTGTCTCTGGCCAATCATGATGGTTTTTCTTCTCTCTCCCTGTACCGTAATGATTCATCTCAGGGAACTTCTAAGTTTAACACTTCTGTGTGTTTGGTTTCTCTTCTCCCAGAAGCAGATTGACTTACTGTGGCTTTACGAGGCATCTTTCAGACTGCACTAGTATTGTGAACAGTTTTGGGGCCCTCATCTAAGAAAACATGTGCTGGCATTGGAGAGAGTCCAGAGAACGTTCATTGGAATGATTTCAGTAATTAAAAGGTTTAATGTATGAGGAGCCATTTGATGGTTCTGGGCCTGTACTTGCTGGAGATCAGAGGAATGAGGGGAGGTCTTATTGAACCTATCCAAATACTAGATAGACCTAGAGAGAGTGGATGAGGAGAGGAAATTTCCCCAGTGATTGTCTAGATCCAGGGTTTACAGCCTCAGGATAGAGAGGTGTCTTGTCAGTGCTCTCTCCCCTGTGTCAGTACATTGTGGGTTTACTTCCCACTCCAGAGTCCTGAGCAGAAACCCAGTGCAGTCCTGAGGGAGTGTAGCAGTGTTGAATGTTCAATTACCTCAGATCACGTCAAACTTTCAAATGTACAGAGAGATGCCAACTATTTAGTTTGGGATACTTCCAAATCTGTGTGTGTGTCTCAGATTTCATGGAACTCGAAGGGTGAGATGGGGATCGATAGGATTATTTGAGGCCAATATCCTGACTTCTTTCTCACCTACAGACCAGTTTATTAGCTCCAGAAAGAAATCCCTCATGATGTCTGAAACTGTGCCCTCTGGTTTTGATGGAACTTATATTGGATTTTACTTGTCAAGTATTTCTCTGTGTAGTAAAAAGATGCTGCAACAATGGTCATTTCCACTTTAGTGTCCAGAACTGCTGGCCCAATGCCATAAGCTCTCTTCACCAACTACTTTACCATCTCAGTCTACTCCAAATTTTGGGGAGTTATGGACTTGCATCCAAAATTTGTACATTGTTCTGGATCTGCCTTGGTGATAATTCAATCAAACCTTTTTTTTGGGGAACTTGCTACTGAGAAAGGAGCAAAATAGGAAATAGGTGTGATGTAGAAGGGGCTTTTCATGCAAACTCAGCATACAGTACTTCACTTCACTCCCTCCCCTCTCTGAGAGCTGTGTCCGCTCTTTGAAGGAACCTTTAAAGCTCACCTCTTGTGAATTCTATTCCATCTGTCAGTGCAATTTCAAGACCTCTGATGGGATTTCACTTTGCTTCGGTTTGATGTGAGGGGAAAACCTACTGAATGGAATTGCTCATTCGCAATGGGTAAAATCCATAATCTGTTCTTAAACCAAATCAACTCCATGTTGACAGAAAATGGTGAGTGTGAGTAGAAAGGCCCTGCATGTTCTATTTCTCATAGAATCACAGGGCACAGTAAATGGACAGGTCACACTTGTCCAAAGGGAAGACGTTTCTGTCTTAACTATCTCACCCCCATGGTCTCCCTAATCCTTGACCCTGTAAACCTTTGCTCAGAATCTCAGTTGCTAACTTCCCTACGTCCCTTTTCACCTGGTTGGAACTTTCAATGTTAGTCAAAGTGTGATTCATCCAGATTCATGCCCGGAGCAGATGAAGCCTGCGGTGAGTTTCAGTACAAGGGATAACAATTCTCACATATTGGAGAAGTGATACAGAATCAGAAATAGTTTCAATATGACTAGCATATTGTAGCAGCCCAAAACTTGCATATTCTATGATTCCCATTTGAACTGTTCACAGATTCATCAACTATCAGAGCCATCTTGAAGTTTAACTAAAAAATGTTAATTGTTCAACCTTGATTTCATTATAAACACGAGAAGATCGGCAGACGCTGGAAACCCAAAGTGCCGTCAGAAAATGCTGGAGGAACTCAGCAGGTCTGACAGCATCTGTGGAAATGAACAGATAGTTGACATTTTGGGCCAAGATGTTCAATGCAACCTTTCAGACCTTTCTTCAGGACTGAGAAGGAAGGGGGAATACGTCTGGATAAAAAGATGGGGAGGGGAAGGAGGCTGTCAGGAAGGTGATTGGTGAAACAAGGTTGGTGGGAAAGATCAAGGGGTGGAGAAGGAATCTAAGAGAAGAGTAGAGTGGACATTGGAGAAAGGGGAGAAGGAGGCATCCGAGGGGGATGTAACAGGCAGGCCTGAAACCTCGACTATCTATACATTTCTATAGATGCTGCCTGACCTGCTAAGTTGCTCCAGAATTTTTTTGTGTTGCTTTTGATTTCACAGTTGTGTGGGGGTAAGGGGGGTGGGGTTGAGGTGATCCAACTTTATATTTCCCTTAATTTTTGTTGCTGACTTTGCAATTGTGTATAAGCACTTAACTTCACGTAGTATATAAACCGGTCAATGACAAAATCATTCTGAATACATGGAGAGCTTTTGTTACTTTGGGTTTGTTACATTTGTTTTAGGGGAAAACAGTGCAGTATATTAGCTTTGAATGTCTACCTGCTTAAATTCTGTACATTGTATAGTAAGAGTGTGTCTCTGTTGTGACAGTCAATGTTGTCATCTGTGTAATGTTCACCCTCAGTGAAGGATGTGGTCAGAACTTCTGCCTTCTTCACTTCTCCTAGCAAACAGAATATAGAGAAGTACTAATGGATACTATATATAGGCAGACTGTTCTGGTCTCCTCCTGCATTGGCCCATCTCTTCTTGGAAAACTTCTGAACAACCATGGTTCAATATGCTGATGAGAACAAGTGCAGAGATACAAAACATCTTCAGCAAAGCATTTTTGTTTCAGTCATATTTTATTGATCCTGAGGGAAATTGGTCAGCAATTGATCAGCAACTAGATCAATGAACAACAATAACAGTTTGTTGTAAAAATGTGAAAAGGCCGTTTAATCACTGTGTTTAAACCTAATTCCAATCTATGCACACCTGTCAGTACAACAGTGGGATTGTAAAACATCTTCCATTCCGTTGTGAAGTTATCCAGCAACTGTAGCTTAATAAAGTATTGGTCAGACTGCACATGGAATATGATAAACAGTTTTGGGCACCTTATCTTCGAATGTATGTTCTGCAATTGAAGAGGATCCAAAGAACGATCCCAGAAATGAAGAGGTTAACATATGAGGAGTGTTTGATGGCTGTGGGCCTGTACTTGGCTGGAGTTTAGAAGAATGGTTGGGGTCAGCGGGGGGGGGGGGGTAGGTGGGGAGGTGGTGTTTGCATTGAAACCTCGTGAATCTTGAAGGGCCAAAATCCATGATGGACTGTATGTGGAGAGGATGTTTCCAATGGTGGGTGACTTGCTGACCAGGGGGTGCTGATTCTGTGGAATTCATTGTCACTTGAAGTGGAGTTTGATAGGTTTTTAATTAGTAAGTGTGTCAAATGTTATGGGGATAATAGGGTTGAGGGGTATAAAAAACTCAGCCATTATAGAAAGAGGAGCAGACTCAATGGGCTGAAAGGACTCAGGCTTAACATGTCCAGAGTCACAATTGGGACCACTGCATCTGGAACTATCTCCAGCTCATTAACACCCAACAGATAACCCTCAGCTGAAGAGGTCAAGATCTCCAAACAAACTCTGGTGTTACGACTTCACATCGCCACATAGCAGCTGAAGGATAAAATGTGGTATTCCTCCTTGTGAGTATGGCATTTCAAAGATTAAAATTCAAATTAAATTTATTATCTAAGTGCATATATATGTCACCATATACTACACTGATTATAATGCAGTTCACCTTCTCTCATTTTCAAGACCCTTTATCATCCATTCATGGGCTACAGTCACAGATCAGTACTGAGAAAAGTTACACCTTCCATTTGCAGATTCACGCCCTGATGACCGATGCAAGCTGCAATATTTTGCAGCTCACTCATTTTATTCAGCACCCAATTTTTATTTCCATTGCTTGTTCTCCTTTAACAACTTTGTACAGTGACTGGAAATGTTCATGCTTCAGTCTCTTTCTCACTCCATTTCTACAAAATGTGTCACGGAAGGTCAGTAATTATGCACCTTATCAAACTTGAAATTATTATCAAAGTATGTGCCACCCGGAGATTCATTTTCTTACAGGCATTCACAGTAGAACAAAGAAATATGTAACACTCAGCTCTATCAACCCACGTTTGTCTAGGGGAAACTGCTGTCTGCCGCCAAACTGTGCCTCACGTTTGCGTAGAGATGCTGTGTATGCACCCCGGCACAAACCCGCAACATAAAATATCAGGCAGTACACAACGTGCGTTTGAACGATCACACTTTATGAATTTTACTGTAACTATGGGGTTAGTAGAGAAATAAAAATATAAAATAAAAAGATGCCAAGAATAGAAACTATACAGTTCGTGCACATGTTGGAGCACAGACAATATCCTCGGTCCACCATTCGATTTCCTCCAAACTGCACGACCCTCGGACAGGGACCAACCCGCGGTGGTCTATCAGAGCACTTCCCGCACATCCTCCCTCTTCGCTTCCCCTCGCCGAACTTCCCGCGCACCAACACCGGTTCCCATACATACAGATAGAATAACAAGACTCCCATTGGCTAGTCCCCCCTGATAGCAGTAGTTATAACCCAAACATTTCAGCTACAGAGAACATTGCCTCATTGTTGCAATGTGAGTATTATTAACAGTAAGTTAATACTAATCGGGAAGATGTTGGTAACAAGCGGCTGGTTCCGGGGTTGGTGGGGGGCTTTACCTCCGGTGTGCATTGTTTGTAGTTCCACCACCCATGCCGCACGAGGTACCTGAAAGCCTCTGTATTGTAAATATCATTTGCCGTCCCAGATAAAGATGTTCTTTTGGCCATAAAATTGTCGAGTGGTCCTTTAGTAAAGTAGAAGTTACCACAGATTTTTGGCAATGAGGTGAACTGGTTTTGTGGATGTGTCGGCACGTTTCGAACAGGAGCTGCGCGGGGATGAGGAGCCTCGCATTTCGGATGGCTACGTTCAGGACTATCGGTGAATTTGTGGAGCAAAACGAGGACTGGCTGGAGTATGAGGAAAGGTTGGGACACGTTTTCTGTGCTAATGGGATTACTGAGGAGGCTAAGAAGTGCTCTATTCTCCTGAGTGTGTGTGGGGCAAAGACTTACAAGCTGATAAGGAACTTAGCCATGCCGCAGAAACTGGGGGAAATTCCATATGATGAACCGGTCAAACTCATGGGGAACCACCACAATCTGAAACCTTCAGTGATAGTCCAACAGTTCAAGTTTCACAGCCATTTCAGGAAGCCAGGTCAGTCTGTGGCTAATATTGTGGCCGAACATTGCGATTTCGAAGCCGTGTTGGATGACATGCTCCATGATAGATTAGTATGCGGCATTAATAATTTCGCCGTACAATACCGCTTGTTGGGAGAAAGCCAACGGTGACTTAGAGATTGCCCAAGGCATGGAGGTGGCTACTAATAATGCTAAGGATATCCAGAAAGGACAGAGGGGGGTTGCAGTCGGCAGTCAGGAGGGAGACTGGTAAACAGGCAAAGCGGGTGGAAATGTTTTTGGTGTGGAGGGATGTACTATGCAAATATTTGCAATTTCAAAGTTACTGTCTGCCATGCTTGTAGCAAAAAGGGACATTTAGCTAAAAAGTGCAGGAGTTCAAAGGGTAAGGTTAAGCCTGGGCAGGGGAAAGCTCAACAGACTCAGGCAGCCACACACCACCTAGAAGAAGCAGACGAAGAGGCAGCGTGTGCCTACAACATGTTTGGGGTGGAAACGGATGGGGGAACCACCTGACCCATATTATGCCACAGCCACTGTTCGGGGAAAGGACATTAGTTCGAGATTGATTCAGGGACTATTGCATTGGTCATTAGTGAAGAGACCTACAGGAGGACACGGGAGTCCAACCTGCCTCACATCAGACCGTCTAAGCGCAAACTCAGGACCTATACGGGGCAGCCCATATCTCATTTAGTGGTGTTATATGTGGATATTTCGGCCGGGGGCCAGAAGGCTGAAGCCAGGCTGGTGACAGCTAAGGGCAGTGGGCCCAGTCTTTTGGGCCACGATTGGCTTCACAAAATCCGCCTCAACTGGCATGAAATTAAGTATGCACACATGGCGGAGGACATTCTGCAGCGGTATTGTGACGTTTTCAGGACGAGCTGGGCGCACTGAAGGGCGTGACCGTGAAACTCCATGTTGACCCTGAGGCCACACCACGTTTTTTAAAGCCCAGGTCAGTGCCCTATGACATAAAAGGCAAAGTCAAGGAGGAGCTGGAATGTTTACAGGGGATGGGCATCATTGAGCCCATCCAGTTTTCAAGGTGGGCGGCTCCCATTGTTCCAGTTTTGAAGGCAGACAAAACGCTTGTTGCAGTTTATGAAGAACAAGAGGCGCAGCGTGCAGATGAAGTTGCCGATGGCAATGTGAGTGACAGACATAGTCCAGACAGTTGACTTGAGAGTGAGCTCACAGCACAGCTTATGGCTTTTCAGCCTATTACAGCAGAAACTGAAGTTACTCCCTCGGCACCGAAAGCCAGCAAGCCACTTCCAGTACTACAAAGCAGTGACCCAGCTCTGGTACCACCTGCCCAGTTACAGCAAGGTGCATCTCAGCCTGATGATCCCACTAAAAGGAATCTGCATGTGAAGCTATCATAACAGTAGCAAATGGGGCACCCGCAGACGATATAAGAACAGAGCCTCCAGGACCACCAGACAAGCATTCAACAAGCACTCTAAGTGATTTGACAAAGAAGGTAAAATTTTCTGGAGATGGTGGCCCCCTGGGAATCCATGTGGTGCCCTTTAACTCTATGCTGAGTGGAAGATTCCTTGGCCTGAGTATTTGTTGTATTGAAGAGAACCTGCTCCAGGAGAATGAATGTATCATCACAATCAGTGACTGTGATTTAACAGACAAGACCTTTGTTCAACCACAAGAGGTTTTCCGAAATGCATTGCAATTTCCTGCTGTTGAACTCCAGATAGTTCCAAGTTATACCAAGGAACTCTATGAAAAATTTGCGATTTGGTCTATTCTGAGACATGGTCGTGACGATGATTCAAAAACCAAACAACACACACAAAATGCTGGTGGAACACAGCAGGCCAGGCAGCATCTATAAGGAGAAGCACTGTCGACATTTTGGGTCTAGCCCATTTGTCAGGACTGACGAAGCTCTTTAAATTCAAAAACCAAAGTTCCTTCTTCAGTGCATTCCAAGCCAGGTGGCAAACCTGCAGATGCCATTTATCCCAATAATCCTGAGAATAGCTCACCACCGATTTCAAAGAAGCTCAGTAGTCCAAAACAGTTAAGGAGCAATGACCGCTTAATGCATACCAGGAAAGCATGTCCACCAGTGACTTTGCCAGAGGGAGAGAAGCTGGCAGAGGGGTCGGGGAGGATGGACATTCTCACACGGACACACAGACCCCTCTCATGTCCTGAACACTAAACATCCTCACCAGCAGTGCCTGCTGGGTCACCGGGGATAGTGCGTAGATCGCAGCGCCCTCGCAAACCACCTGACAGACTGAATCTTTGATTGGATAATTTTTTTTGTTGTTAGATTGAATGTTGAATTTGCCACGGTTTTTAGGTGTTTTCTATTGGTAACCTGTTGCTAATGAGACCACTGTTTTTATTTCATAGTTCATCTATATTTGGGGAAGGTTGGATTTTAAAGGGGGAGAAGTGTTGTAATGTCAGTATTATTAAAAGTAAGTTAATACTAATCGAGAAGCTGTTGGAAACAAAAGGCTGATTCCGGGGTTGGCGGGGTTTTTTATTTCCAATATTCATTGTATGTAGTTCCACCACCCATGCCGCACGAGGTACCTGAAAGCTTCTGTATTGTAAAGATCATTTGCCGTCCCAGATAAAGATAAAAATTGTCGAGTGATCGTTTTGTAAAGTAGAAGTTACCACACTCATAGTTAACATTACAGAGAAGCCATTTCATTATAACACTATAGAGAGGCCATTTTATAATTAGCAGTTAACAGTTAACATTACAGTTAATATTACTGAGAGTCCTATGTTCCTTCCCCACCGAATTTAGTCATGCCCTCATGACATTCAGATAATTCGCCAACCCTTCCTGCAAAACACAGAGCCCAATCCAAGTGCAGAAAGCAGTGACATAACTCCCCAAAACAGTAGAGATCACACCCTGCTCCCCAGGCGCTACATAGATAGATAGATAGATAGATAGATAGATACTTTATTCATCCCCATGGGGAAATTCAACTTTTTTTTTCCAATGTCCCATACACTTGTTGTAGCAAAACTAATTACATACAATACTTAACTCAGTAAAAAATATGATATGCATCTAAATCACTATCTCAAAAAGCATTAATAATAGCTTTTAAAAAGTTCTTAAGTCCTGGCGGTTGAATTGTAAAGCCTAATGGCATTGGGGAGTATTGACCTCTTCATCCTGTCTGAGGAGCATTGCATCGATAGTAACCTGTCACTAAAACTGTTTCTCTGTCTCTGGATGGTGCTATGTAGAGGATGTTCAGAGTTTTCCATAATTGACCGTAGCCTACTCAGCGCCCTTCGCTCAGCTACCGATGTTAAACTCTCCAGTACTTTGCCCACGACAGAGCCCGCCTTCCTTACCAGCTTATTAAGACGTGAGGCGTCCCTCTTCTTAATGCTTCCTCCCCAACACGCCACCACAAAGAAGAGGGCGCTCTCCACATCTGACCTATAGAACATCTTCAGCATCTCACTACAGACATTGAATGACGCCAACCTTCTAAGGAAGTACAGTTGACATAGGCCAACCTCTCCCGGGAGGGGGGGGGGGTTCCTAATCCTCTGAGACCTCTGTCACCCACCTTCCTAGCTCCTCCGGCTCAGACACTACTGGAGCCACTTTAGGGCTACCTGGCGAAACCTCCTATGATCTGTCACTCAAGCTCCTCTGCAACTCGAAGCCCCTGCCTCAGCTTCCGGCCTCCCTCCCTCTCCTCCAGAGTCCAGCTGCACTCCCTGTTGCAAACCAAAACCCTGTTGCACCCCTCACCTCACCTGACGGAATGGGAGAAGGGCCTGGAGTCTCTTCCTCTGTCACGGGGAAGTTAGCGAACGGCAGCATGTACCACACATCCGAATCATCATCCTCCAAATCAGTGTCCTTTCCCGGGGTTGGGCCCGGCTCAGACTGTTTCACAGCATGCTCTTCCATCACCCCATGCTTCCGCAGAGTCCTCGTACTAGGTGTAGACTCCAAATCGGGCTCTAGGTCTACCTGCACCTCTTGTCCCAGAGGCAACAGGTGGTTCCGATGGAGTATCTTGACAATCTCCTTCCTGTCCTCGAACCTCACTGGAAAAACCGGTAGGTTCGGCATCTGACTTTCCACCACATAGGGTGTGGCCACCCAGCGGTCAGCCAACTTGTGCTTTCCAGGTAAACCCAAATTCCTTATGAGGACTCGGACTCCCGGCAGGAGTTGGGAGAACTTCACTTTATGGTCATACCTCCTCTTATTTCCCCGATTCTGCTTGGTGGCCACCACCCCTGCCAATTCGTACGCCCTTTTCAGCTCTCTCCTCATATCAGACACATACTTCAGATAATGCTTTGGCAGTATGTCACCCGAGTCAGTCCCAAACCAGAGGTCAATGGGCAACCTCGCCTCGCGCCCAAACATCAGATAATAGGGCGAATACGCAGTAACTTCATTGCGTGTACAGTTGTAACAGTGAACCAGATGCCCAATATGTTAACACCATCTGCTCTTTTTGCTGATCTCCAGAGTCCTGAGCATGTCTAGCAAGGTCCGATTAAACCTCTCAGGGTGGGGATCACCCTGCGGATGATAGGACGTGGTCCTCAATTTCTTAACTCCCAGCATGCACAGTAACTCACAGATGAGTTTACTCTCAAACTCCTGTCCCTGGTCACTACGTATCCACCGGGGAAGGCCATAATGCACAGAATACTTCTCCCATAACATTTTTGCCAATGTAGTCACCCTCTGGTCCTTGGTAGAAAAAGCCTGAGCTTATCTAGTGTAGTGGTCCATGATAACTAAGACATTCGTGTTGCTGACATTGGGCTCTATGGACAGAAAATCCACACACACCAGGTCTAGGGGCCCTGCACTCTGCAAGTGCGACAGAGGAGCGGCCTGCATAGGCAGCGTCTTCCGGCGTATGCAGCGAATGCACGACTTGCAGTACACTTCAACCTCTGACCTTATTCGGGGCCAGTAAAACCTGTCTTTGAGCAATCCATAGGCCCTGTCCACCCCCAAATGTCCAAAATTGCCGTGCAGTGATCTTCAACGCAATCTTCTGATAATTCTCAGGCAGGACCAACACCGAGGTTGGTCCAGGGGTGACGTTACCCAGTTTAAAATTTGTTTCCTCAACTTCAACCGAGGCCACTCCCTCAGTAATGGAGGCACTGAAGTGTGTTTTGTCTTCTCCGCCCATGCCATATCCTCATTTCCACCGCCCACCAAGTAGCACCAACGCCTGGGTCATCTCATTGGGCAGCTGCCACTTCCACTGGATTTAATTCTGGCAGCTGCTTGATCTTCAGAGCAATCAGGTCACATTAAACTGGGGGTAGGGAATCATCAGAAGCCCCCAATGGGTCCACTGCTTGGTCTGGCCTCTCCTTTTCCTCGGCCTTCACAGTGATAGCAAACTGACACAAGGCCTTCACCCCAGGGGCAGGAACGCTCTCCCACTCCTAGTCCCTCTGTGGTTCCTCATGCATCCGTCGGGACAAAGCGTCTGCATCGACATTCTTGCTCCCTGGACGGTACTTCAGGCTGAAATCATTTACCGACAAGGCCGCCAACCACCGATGGCCTGTAGCATCCAGTGTAGCCGAGGATCAGGATGTAAGTGAGCGGGTCGTTGTCTGTCCTTGCCTCAAACTTGGCTCCGTAGAGATAGTCACTCAGCTTATCCACCACCGCCCATTCCAACACCAGTAACTCCAGCTTATGAGTGGGATAGTTTCTCTTGGAGGGCGACAAACTCCAGCTGACAAACGCTGCATGTCTCAACCCGATACCCTGATCATGATACAAGATGGGGCCTAATCCCTCTCGGCTGGCTTCGGTGTGTAGTACATAGGGCAATCGGGGGTCTGAAAAAGCCAACACCAGTGCCTAGGTCAGCAACTTGTTCAGCATTTTGCATCCCACCTCTGTCCAAAGGGCTCCAACAGGTTGAGTTAGTCTCCAACCTCCTGTACCCTTTTCCCTTTCTTCCCCAAGGGAGGGTAACCACACAGAAGCTGGTTCAGGGAGTGACTCACTTTGGCATAGCCCTTCACGAATCCCTGATAATAACCACAGAACCCCAAGAATGAGCGCAGAGCGCTCACAGTCTGGGGCCTCGGCCACGTGGTCACCGCTTCTATCTTAGCCAAGTCTGTAGCTACTCCATTCCATGAGTTTATGTGCCCTACATAGCTAACAGACATCTTGTAGAACTGGCACTTGCCTGCTCTACCCATGTCTCATAATCCTCTTCACCTTCACGGGTGGGTGTTATCCCAGAGAAAATTCTTATCTTCTGGCGGGGCCCCTCTACCTTTCTCGCCAGGGAGGCAACTCAGAACTCTCACCTTTCGCTGGGGAACGGGAACTAACCAAATTTTCCAAATCTGAACACTCCTTCCCTTCATCCCACAGTACCGAGAGGATTCGTTCCCTAAGATCCCCTCCCTCATCCGCTGGCGACTCAGCTCGCTGAGCTCCGGCCCCTCACTCCACGACAATTTGTAAACGCCATGGTCCCACCTCCAGGGACGCCAATCTCCTCTGGCAACTCCGCCCCTCTTATGTCCTCACTTGTCTGCACTAACACTATGGCTGTACCTGTCTCAAAATCAAAGTTCCGCGATACAATCTCCACTTTGCCAACAGCTTTAACCCCACTCAAACCTTGAAGTAACACTTCATCTGATACCCTAGTCTCCACCCCCCTCAACATGCACGCTTTGCTCTCTGCCACCCTCACAGCTGCACGCCATCACGGAAATGTAGCTGTCGCCATCGCAACTGTACTTTGAGCCAAGTGGCCACACAACATGTACAGAATTCAATCACCAGACGAGCACCCGGCAAATGTAACACTCAGTTCTATCAACCCACATTTGTCTAGGGGAAACCACCGTCCACCCGCCAAACTGTGTCTCACGTTTGCGTAGATGCTGTGTAGTGCACCCCGGTACAAACCCACAACATAAAATATCAGGCAGTACACAATATTAATTTGAACAATTACACTTTATAAATTTTACTGTAACTATGGGGTTAGTAGAGAAACAAAAATATAAAATAAAAAGGCGCCAAGAATAGAGATTATACAGCTTGTGCACACGTTGGAGCTCACGCAATATCCTCGGTCCACCATTCGATTTCCTCCAAACTCCACGACCCTTGGACAGGGACCAACCCGCGGTGGTCTACCACAGCACTTCCCGCACATCCTCCCTCTTCGCTTCTCCTCGCCGAACTTCCCACGCACCAACCCCGGTTCCCATACATACAGATAGAATAACAAGACTCCCATTGGCTAGTCCCCCCTGATAGCAGTAGTTATAACCCAAGCATTTCAGCTACAGAAAACATTACCTCATAGTTAGTATTACAGAGAAGCCATTATATAATTAGCAGTTAACAGTTAATATTACTGAGAGCCTTACAAATACAATATAATCAATCAAAACTACACACAAAGACTGACAAATTACCAATCTGTAAAGGAAGGCAAACAGTGCAAGTACCCCCCTCTATACCATCCACAACACCGACAATGTTCATGTCATATGTAAACATATGGACATACAATGGACTTTTGAATTAAGTACCATTACAGAGGCTTGTTCATATGTTGAAGTGTCCATAAGTCAGGTGTTCATAACCTGGGAATGAACTGCGTTGTCCTTCATCCTACACATCATTCCTTGGAGCAGATCTGCTTCTCAACTGACACTCTTCCACTTTTAATCTACATCTGAGGAGGGGTCCCTGACTGGAAACTGGGCTCAATCAAGGATCTAGGCCTGAAATATTGAACTATTTACTCCTTTCCATAGATGCAACCTGATTTACTGAGTTCCTCCAGCATTTGTGTGTAGAGAATCAGCATATTGGATGAAGATTGAAAATCTGCCTGAATGCTGTCACAACCACTATCTCTCACTGAACATTATCAAAACCAAAAGCCGATGATTGACTACAGCAAAAGTATCCTGATATTCTTGACAACAACACACACAAAATGCTGGTGGAACACAGCAGGCCAGGCAGCATCTATAGGGAGAAGCGCTGTCAACGTTTCGGGCCGAGACAAGGAGAATAACAAGGCTAATATTTCAGGTCAATATTTTTCAATAACATCATTCCATTGGGATGTCATGATCTAAAGATTATTTGATCCCCTCTCCAAATAGATTCTAACCACTGACACATTAAGGAAAATCTAGTACCCTGAATTTATGAGTGAAATTATATTCTAAACAGAACAAATGATATATTTTTCTGTGAAAACAAAATTTAATGAAGAAGCATTTTCATTAATGTATTAGGAATTGTTTGTTGAAATGAACAAAAGGAAGACAGTAATTTGAATCTACAGAACAGATTTTAACATGAAAAAGGATCTCTTGTTTTCCCAGCACATATGACGAATAAAATTTCTTGGGCTTCAATCAGGTACAGGTATCACTTACAGCTGACGTTTTGATGACAAAATCTGTCATCTTCTTCAAGGATGATGAAAAAAAATCCCTGAAGAAGATGGCAAAGCTTGTCATCGAACATTGGTTATAATCGATTCCTGTACCTGGATGGAAGCCCGAGAACAGATATTAACATGATAAAAGAGTTTTGAGTAGTTCATGATCATACAAAGCTTAAAAATGCTGGGTTCATGCAGGAAATCAAGAGACAATGTCATAATATTAAGATCAGTGTGGGTGAAGCGTTGCAAGTGGATTTCGATTAAACAAGGCCACTTCCTTGAAGCTCGACAAGATTATTTTGTTTGATTTAACCTTCAGCAATGCAATTCAATGATTTAATGACAAGAGATTCTGTTTAAAAGTTCCACAAAACGGGATGAATAATAAATGATCCTGGTGCAAAACTCCCCACGTTGGTTTAATCTGGGATCCTTCTCTTTTTCTCATAGACCAGGCGATGAGGATCTGATTGATCAGATCTCTGTGAAAGCAAAAGTGAAATTATCAGATTGATTGACATAGGGAACCATGCAGTACTGTCTGATTCTATGCACCTGTGACATTGCATTCACTGCACTGATGCGTACACGTGCTTGTGCATTGGACAATAATGTGGATGCTGATTTGGTTTACATTTCATGGGAGCACCTCACAACAGAATTCTGTCTGAAACACGGTGTCCAATATACGAGGGGTGATTGATAAGTTTGTGGCCTATGGTAGAAGGAGATGAGCTATATAGCTCACATTACATGCACATGCAGGTCAGCTCTTTGAGTGATTATGCAGAAAGTTTGAATAACTCATCTCCTTCTGCCTTAGGCCACAAAGTTATCAAACACCCCTGATGAGTTATTAACTGATGAGTTATTAACTTCAAACTTTCTGCATAATTACTCAAAGATTTGAACAGCATGTGCATGTAACGAGAGCTGTATAACTCATATTCTTCTACCTTAGGCCACAAAGTTATCAATCATCCCTGCTGTGGACATTTTCCGGAGGTCCAAGATCTGTATGCTTCACGACCGCTGGACTAAGTGCATAAATGTAGGAGGGGACTATGTTGAAAAATAAATGTGCTAGGTTTTCTAAAATTGACTCCTATCTTAGTCCACGAACTTATAAATCACCCCTCGTATTTTCTTGTCAGGTACTGGACTTTATTCTACGCATGGACAGTGTGCGGAAACCTGCTTACAGTATATCATTTTCATGTAACGTTGTTTTGACAAGAGGTTTAAAGTTTATTTGTGAATGATTTTTACCTTTAAATAGCCAGCATAGTTGAATGAATTTGGAGTGAAGGAGGATGGCAAGTACTTTACATTGATCGAGGTGTACAAGAGTCGTATATTGCTTGCCTAGCCTGAGGTATTTTTGAAGAGCAGAAAAGTCTAATACGAGGGGGAACAATTCAAGGTAATTAGAGAAATACATTGAGGGAATGTCAGAGTTAAGTTCTTTACACAGAGAGCTCTGGGTGCATGAAGCATCCTGCCAGGGTTGGTGGTGGAGGCAGATACATTAGCGACATTAGAAACTCTTACAAAGATGCATGGATCACAGAAAAGTTGAAGGCTATATAGGAGAGAAAGGTTAGATTGAACCTAGAGTGGGTTAAGAGGTCGGCCCAACATGGTGGGTCAAAGGGCATGTACTGTGCTGTAATGTTCAATGTTTTGCATTCCAATTCACGGAAACCATCGGGAGCATCTACTGACCTGGACTTACCTTTTTGTCTCTCGTGAACCATGTGACAGTGATAGTCCAGATCCCCAGCAGAGCAAAGAGGACCCAACGTCCCACTTTCCATATCATGTAACTGAACAAAGGGGAAGAGATACAGAATCAGTGGCAGGTGAGGAGACACCTTTGCATTTCAAATATTTACCTCCTGGTTCCTCTGTGAAATGAGTGAAGTTGAGCAATAAAAGCAGCAAGGCCAGGATAGTTCAGCTGGGAGAATAATCTCATGCTGGACTGAGGGAGGGAAGTTAACTTATGATCATCACTTGGAGACATAATTGGGGAATATGATGTAGATACTGTATGATGCAACAGTAGATAATTAAGATAGATTTAGAAATGGCAGGGAAGGAAATAATGAGGTTGTGTAACGATGAGCCTAGGATAATGTAATATCATTGAAATGGTACAATGATTTATAACAGTCAGCTGTACCACTGGGATCAATTCCTGCCACTGTCTGTAAGGAGTTTTGACCATTCTCCCTGAGACTGCGTGGGGTTCCTCTGGGTGCTCCGGTGTCCTCCCACATTCCAAAGACATATGGGTGAGAGATAGTCGCATGAGGGCATGCTATGTTGGCAATGGAAGAATAGCAACACTAGCAGACTGCCCAGCACAATCTTTGCTGATTTGATTTAGATAGATAGATAGATAGATACTTTATTCATCCCCATGGGGAAATTCAACATTTTTTCCAATGTCCCATACACTTGTTGTAGCAAAACTAATTACATACAATACTTAACTCAGTAAAAATATGATATGCATCTAAATCACTCTCTCAAAAAGCATTAATAATAGCTTTTAAAAAGTTCTTAAGTAGTTTACTTAAATACATTAAATACAATCAACCCCGGCACTTTAACATATCTTACTCCTGGCGGTTGAATTGTAAAGCCTAATGGCATTGGGGAGTATTGACCTCTTCATCCTGTCTGAGGAGCATTGCATCAATAGCAACCTGTCGCTGAAACTGCTTCTCTGTCTCTGGATGGTGCTATGTAGAGGATGTTCAGGGTTTTCCATAATTGACCGTGGCCTACTCAGCGCCCTTCGCTCAGCTACCGATGTTATACTCTCCAGTACTTTGCCCACGACAGAGCCCGCCTTCCTTACCAGCTTATTAAGACGTGAGGCGTCCCTCTTCTTAATGCTGCCTCCCCAACACGCCACCACAAAGAAGAGGGCGCTCTCCACAACTGACCTATAGAACATCTTCAGCATCTCACTACAGACATTGAATGACGCCAACCTTCTAAGGAAGTACAGTCGACTCTGTGCCTTCCTGCACAAGGCATCTGTGCAAAATGATGCATTTGTCAGGAAATGTAGGGGAGGCTTGACCAAAATCGAGCAGCAGAGACAATTTAGCAGTAAATGCTTCTCTACTAATAGACTGCAAAATAGCATGAGGTGCCACAAAACAAGAAAGAGCAGAAAATAAACACGACCAGCAACAAGGTAAACTTTAGGCAGGGGGAGTGAAGGCTACGAACACCTTGTTGAGGCCAACTGGTTTGATGAGAGAACAAGGTCTGTGGATGCGAACTGGGATTAAATAGGCTGCAGGTAACGAGTCTAGAATGAGTGGCTGGTGAATTCTATTAGTCAGGTGGAGATTGGGAGGTTCCTTCATGTGCAGGTCTGACAGCATTTCAATGTTTGTTTCAATGTACATGTGACAAATATAGGCAATCTTGCTGAAAGAGGACACAGCTCTTTGGAAGTTCGACAATGAACCCTTGAAGATTCCGTATGAAAGCTGATAAGTGATCCATAACTGATTGAAGAAGGGAGTTGGGAGGGGGGGGGGGTGAATGCAGACAAACTGGGTTAACCAAA
Source organism: Hemitrygon akajei (assembly GCF_048418815.1). Lineage (NCBI taxonomy): Eukaryota > Metazoa > Chordata > Chondrichthyes > Myliobatiformes > Dasyatidae > Hemitrygon > Hemitrygon akajei. The sequence goes on along the minus strand of NC_133150.1, from coordinate 40,582,330 downwards.
AAATAATTCATATAAGTATTTGAGGGGAGGATCTCAAAAGATCTCTGTATTCCTTGGGCACCATGCAGTGTAGTGGTTACCACGATGCTATTAAGCTTGGGCCATCAGAGTTCAATTCTGATGAATTTTGTGTGGGATCTCTGTGTCCTCCCTGTGGAATGCATGAGTTTTCCCTCGGTGCTCTGCTTTCCTCCCAGAGTCCTAAGATGTATCAGTTGGTTAGTTAATTGGTCTTTGTAAGTTGTCCTGTGATTAGGCTCGGGTTAAATTGGGGGTTGCTGGGTGGTACAACATAAAGGACCAAAAGGGCCTGTACCAATCTGTTTCTCAGTAAATAGAATAAATAAATAAATACAGTGTGGGGACAGAGGAATCAAGATCAACAATATATAAGCGGCTCACTCATAACACAATAACTAAAGAGTCCATGAAGGGAATTTGCAAATTTGAGCATTTAGAGCAGGAGTTCCAACCCTTTTTATGCCATGGGTCAATACCATTAAGCAAGGGTCCATGGACCCCTAGATGTGATCCCCAGATTTAGAGGGTAAATCAACAAGAACATGTAGGGAGGTTAAGATGAAGTGAGCAACATAAAATTCATTTTATGATGGTAATAGAGAAGTAAACAAATAAGAAGAAAATCAAATATGTAAGGGAAAAGCAGATAGAAATTAGAAGAGTGCAGCAAAGTAAAGGCTCTTTGGCCCATCATGTTGTGCTGGCCCTTTAACCTATTCCAATTATAACCTAACCCTTCCCTCCCACATAGCTCTTCACATTTCTTTCCTCATGTGCCAACCTTAAATCTCTCAAACTTACTTGTCTCTACCGTACCCCAGCAGCACGTTCCAAGCACTTGCCACTCTCTGTGTAAAAGACCTACCTCTGACAACCCACCTATACTTTCCCCTAGACCTAACACTATGTCCACTTATATTAAAGTTCAAAGTTCAATGTAAACATATACCTCATGATATACAACACTGAGATTCATTTTTCTTGTGGCATAATCAATAAATCTATAGAATAATAACCATAACAGAATCAATAAGAGACCTCCAAACTTGGGTGTTCTACAAGGGTGTAGAAGACAGCAAACTGTGCAAACACATAAAGAAAGAAATAATAATAAATATATAAGCTGTAAATATCAAGAACATGAGATGTTGAATCAACGAAAGTGGGAACATTGCTTGTGGAAAAAATCCAAGGAAAAAAAGTACTGGTTGTTCAATCTACTAATGCCTCCTATCATCTTATACACCTCTATCAAGTCACCTCTTAACCTCTTTTTGTCCAATGAGAAAATCCCTAGATCACTCATCTCATCCTCATAAAATATGTTGTCTATACCAGGCAGCATCCTGGTAAATCTCTTCTAAAGCTTTTATATTTTTCTTATATTGAGGTGACTAAACTGAACACAAAAGTCCAAGCGTGGACGAACCAGAGTTTTATAGAGTTGCAAATTACCTCAAGCCTCTTAAATTCAATCCCACATCTAATGAAAGCTGACACACAATGTTCTTTGTTAACCACCCTATCAACTTGCATGGCAACATTCTGTTTATGTCTGGGGGCAAAGGCCTTTAGGCATACCAAGACAAAATAGGGAGGCAAACAAAAGATTCTAGGGTGTCATCTACTATTGGACTGCCTGAGCCAGATCGTCTTTTTACTTTAACATATATTCAATATTTTAATACTGTGTAGTCCAGGGCAGTAATACTGACTTCACCAATGCCCACTCTCCGGGAACACCTTTCCTGCAGATGCAGTGACCAGCATTGATACCTTAACCGACCATGAAATTTGCCATCAGAGTCACATCTGTGTCGGTCATGGCAGGGCAAAGCAGCATTGCCAAGATTTGACAAATCCATCCTCTGAGGGGTGGCAAATGGAGGAATCTGTTCTTATTTCTCAACAACAAGCAAAGCAGCCAGATGCAAATCCAGTACTGTTTCCATTTTGATAAGTGAGATTCTAAAATAACACTTCCAACTTTCATGTTTAAATCAGCATAGAATATTTACCTTGGAGCCTCAGGTTTGAAATGTGTGAGAAAGAGTAGTGTATATGCCTCTCCCATTATTTCAGTATGATTGAAGTCAATACTCTCACAGGTACAATGCCAGTGAAGAAAAGTGGGTGCACCACCCACTTCCTACCCCTCCCATTCCCCACCCTCCGTAAGCCAGCACCCCCAATAACATCACATATCTCATATAGCAGTAGCGTCAATCAAAATGTTGACAAATGAGAACATTGTACCTTTTGTCAGAAATGGATTGTATGCTCTTCCTTAGAGTATAATTGAATCTTATTTCTGAAGTTTCAGAATGTGAAGTCCTCATTGAATCTGTTACAGAAGTTTCAGAAGGTGAAGTCCTCTTTGAATCCATTACAGGAGTTTCAGAATGTGAAGTCCTCATTGATTTTGTTACAGAAGTTTCAGAACGTGACCTCCTCGTTGAATCCAATACCAAAGTTTCAGAATGTGAAGTCCTCATTGAATTTGTTACAGGAGTTTCAGAAGCTGAAGTCCACATTGATTCTGATACAGTAGTTTTAGAAACGTATCTAGATTCTGTAAAGATAAGAGATAAAATCCAGTTCCAACAGCTTCCCTGTGCAACTAGAAGAAAAGATAGCTTGCAGATTAATGACTGCAAGTCCGTCGACGCTGTGTGTTTGGATTTCCAGAAAGCATTTGATAAGGTCCTACACAATGGATTAGCATATAAGATTAATGCTGGTGATATGGATTGAGAATCAGTTGGCAGACAGAAATCAAACACAGGAGTGAAGAGCTCTGCTTTTAACTGGCAGTGAGTTTATAGAGGGAAACTGTTGTATTCTGCGCTAGAAACCCAACTCAACTTATTGTATATTAATAACATCGTCTAGGGGAATTAAATGCAATATATTAAGTTTACAGAGGGCACAAAGCTGGGTGACAATGTGTACTATGAGGAGTTTCTTAAGCATGATTTGAACTGGTTCAGAGAATTAGCAAATGAATGGCAGATGAATCATTCTGTAGACAAATGTGAAATGATCCACTTCAGTGTGAGCAGTCTTAGTTCAAAGATTTCTGCTTATTTTAGAGTACAAAAAACATACAAATATTAATCAATCTAAGTAAAGAGCTGAGAAATTATGCTGAAGGGAAATTAATGCTAAAGGATGTAATACAAAGGAATAAAATAAAATGAAATATAGTGCTTCTGAAAAATCCATTACTTTTATAAATGAAATAAAGAAAATTCCTTTGATAGTGATGAATTATTGGTAATTAAAGCAGTTACATCACATGAGTAATGTGCTAATACTTAGCCAATGAAAAATGACAAAAGTGATAAACTATTTGTTTAGCTGCTACACCACTTTCTGCCAGTGAGATTGCCAATATTTGCTCTGATGGTCAGATATCTGTCACATGTTTGGAGGGTTTTGGGAGAAAGTGTTCGGCTTCTGTGATCTGCAACAGCAAGGGAATCTCTTGGTGCTGCTGTTTGCATGGAGTTGGTGGGTGAAGCCCAGAAATCTCAGGAAGGTGGATGTCCACACAAAGGAGCTGGATGATCACCAACATCTCTGGAGGAAAATACACGTGTGACGTTTCTGGTTGAGACCATTCACCACCACTGGAACGAATGAGGGGAGAGGACTGAATAAAAGGGTGGGGAGAGGGGCAGGAGCATAAGCTGACAGGTGAATCCAGGTGAGAGGAGGAAGGTAGGAAGTTGGGATGGGGCAAGAGAATAGTGTGATAAATTGGGACGTGATAGGTGGATGAGGCAAAGGGTTAAAATTGAAGGAATTTGAGTGGAGAGGACAATAGACCATGGAATAAAAGAAGAAGGTATGGGCACAAGGGCAGTGGAGGGAAATGACAAGGAGTAAACGGGCAAGATGGATAAAGGAAAACAAAAGGATTCTGATGGGACCAGATCCCATCAGATTTCATTTAATCTGATTCCCACCAGTAATGGGTGGATGAAGAGGCTGGAAGCTTCGGAGTGGATGCTCAGTGGGTTTTGGGGGTGGGGGTTCAGTGCACACTTACGGGGATACAAGTGGAGGGGGGGCTTGGGAGGGACTGTTTGATCTCTGAGATAGGCCAGGGATTGGACTGGCCTGCTTTAGAAGAATTGTATGCAATCTGTTGAGCTCTGGGAAATGATTCCCTTATTATGGTTTTCGGGTAATAATCCAATGAGCAACAAGTTTCTTTCTGATCTGTTATGGTCGAATTATTAGTTTCAGTCTGAATGCAAACCTCTGACAGACTGGCATTTCATACAGTTCAGAGGCAGGAAAATTGTGCTGAGCTTCCCACTGGAAATCGGTGTTTATTCAGTGGGTCTGACACTGCAATGGGTGAGAGCAATGAGTGGGGTTTCCCCAACACCTGCCCACTCCCCTCAGGACTCAGCACTGCTGTGGACCCTCAGAATATGAGAGATGTTCTGACCCTTCGCAGTGAAGACACAGATCAGATATTTCAATGGGGACAGCAAGTCAATCCCTGATAACTGCACCGTCAGTTACTTTTAGATATGCATGGGACATTGAATTGGGTGAGAACAACATACATGTGGTTTCCAAACTCTAGCCCATTCCTTGTAGGAAACTGTAACTGCTACGGAGCCTTGGGATATCGATGCCACCCTGACCATCCCCAGAAAAAACTTGGATCAGATATTTCAGAGGAGACATAAAATCAATCACCGAGTAACCTACCATCAGATACTTCTAGATGTACACTAAATCTCAGATGACGGCCTCGTGTTATAATTCCACAGCTGTACCATCCTGTATCTCTAGAGTGAAGATCCTCCATAGTAACAGTAAATATTCTCTGTTTCAGGTTATCTGTGATTGACATTCGTCCCAACCGTCCGTGTTGCCCATTTGTTTCCACTAAAATTGAACATTGTTCAATCCCTCCATCGCACCAATACTTTGTTTGTGAGCGGTACTTTTCTTCATAGTGACAATCGATTGTGATCGCTCCTCCCACAACTCCTCTTACATATTTCTCTGCCCGCAATGCACCTGAAACTGAGGAGAACATGCTTCCGTAAATCAGAATCAGGTTTAATATCAAAAGCACATTTTGTGAAACTTGTTAACTTGTGGCAGTAGTACAATCCAATGCAGGGTAATATGGAAACATAAAACTGTGAATTGCAGTAATTATATATCTTGAATAGTTAGATTAAATATGTAGTGAAGAAACAGAAATAAAAATAAGTGACGAAATAATACAGTTGTGTGTGTGTGTATTAAGTAGTGCAAAAACTGAAAACATCCTTCAGCCGCTCTCCACCCCATACCAAACAGTGATGCTGCCTGACAGAATGCTCTCCATGATACATCTGTAGAAATTTCCCAGCGTTTTAGTCAACATACCAAACCTCCTTAAAATCCTAATGAAATGTAGCTGCTGTTTTGCTTTTTTTATAGCTGCATTGATATGTTGGGATCAAGTTAGGTCCTGAGAGATATTAACACCCAGGAACTTTAAATTGATCACTCTCTGTAGGCGGCGGGGCACACAGCAGCAGCAGCCTTTCAGATCTGGTGCTACTTTAGTTTTTTTTTAATTTAATCTTAAATTAAAATTTAATTTTAAGGCACAATTAGGGTTTAGGGCAATGGATAACAGAGTGACTATCTATCAGCGCCAGTTACTGCTACAATACAGAGTTCGCCCAAAAACAAATCTTCATGAAAATCTGCTGGGTAGATTGTGCGACCTCGGCTTGCTGAGGGAATCGGGCCTGCAGTCCTCGGAGTCGCCTGATGCCAGTAACCGGAGTTGGGGACGTCGTAGGCGGTGTGCGAGGAACTGGAAGCGAGGCAAGTGGCCGGGAGTCCGTGCCAGGAGAAAAGCAAGCCCGAGCCGGCCAGATCTCCCGTCCATTCTCCTCTCTAATATCCACTTGCTGAGGGAATCAGGCCTGCAGTCCTCTGAGTCGCTGCATGCTGGTGGCAGGAGGTGGGGACAGCATAAGTGGCATGCGAGGAAGCGGAAGCGAGGCAAGCGGGCAGGAGTCCGTGTCAGGACAAAAGCAAGCCCGAGCCGGCCAGATCTCCCATCCATTCTGCTCTCCAATGGACATTAAATTGGACTACATCTGTGGCAACGAAATACTCAGCTCAGGAGTACAGGGACGGATGGAATCCCGGGCACTGTCATTCAGCTGATTAGTTATGCAACAGATTTTCCCCCAAGCCATCGGACTACCAACCTACTGCCCTCTGCTGTGCCTGTTGTCTTGTTTATAATTTATTGTAATGTTTGCACTGTTCTGTGTACTTTATGCAGTCCTGGGTAGGGTCTGTAGTCTAGTGTAGTTTTTCTGTTGGTTTACATAGTTCAGTGTAGTTTTTGTATTGTTCATGTAGCACCATGGTCCTGAGAAACTGTGTAAAAACTGTGCTTTACTGTGTAGTGTACCAGCAGTTATGGTCAAAACAACAATAAAAAGCAACTTGACTTGACTTCACTTCTCATCCCTCCATGAGGACTGATGTGTGTACCCTGGTCTTACTTTTTCTAACGTCACTATCAGTTCTTTGGCTTTACTGACGTTGAGTGCAAGATTGTTGCTGTTGCTACGACACCACTCAACATGCTGGTACATCTTACTCCTGTACGCCCTCTTGCCATGATCTGATATTCTGCCAATAGTGGTTGTATCACCAGCAGATTTATAGATGACATCTAAGCTGTGCCTAGCCACTATCCATGGTATAAAGAGAGTAGAACAGGGAACTGAGCACTCGTTCCTGAGGTGCACCCATGTTGAATGTCAGTGACATGGAAATGTTATTTCCAATCTGCTGAGATTGTGGTCTTCTGGTTGCAGAGGGAGGTACAGAGGCCCTAGTTCTATAGCTCCTCAATTAGGACTACAGGAATGATGGTATTAATTACTGAGCTATAGTCAATAAACAGCATCCTGACGCAGCTATTGGTATTGCCCAAGTAATCCAAGCCTCGTGGAGAGCCAATGAGATCATGTCTGCTATAGACCAATTGTAGCAACAGGCAAATTGCAATGGGTTGAGGTCCTCGTTGAGTCGGGGTGGATTCTAGCTATGACCAACCTCTCAAAGTTCTTGACAATGTAGATGTGAGTGTGACTGGACAATAATCGTTAAGGCAGCTCACACTGCTCTTCATGGGCACTGGTATAATTGTTGCCCTTTTGAAGCAAGTGGCAAGTTGCAACTGCAGCAATGAGAGGTTGAAAATGTCTTTGAATCTTTTCAATCTCTCGAAAATTTTCAATCAATTGAAATTTCTTGAATGAACAAAAAAATTGCTTAGCAAACAACCTTCTGGAGCAAATCACAAAACACTGGAGGAACTCAGTAGTGAGTCAAAATATGTGAGAGAATAAATCTGTTGAAGTTTCATGTTGAAAACCTTTGTCAGGACAATAACCTCAGTCATCCCATCTCTTGACAGATACTGAATTCCTAACCACTGAGTTCCTCCAGCTGATAGTTTGTTATTCCAAGTTCTGGCATCCACAGACCTTTGTATCATCAAAATCTTTTTTGTATTCACAGTGAATATTCTAGCTGTCCTGGTCAACATTCATTGCTTTACTAAGATCCCGTTGGATGGCCCAACCTGTGTTTAGGCATTCACGACTGTCACTGACCCCATTCACTTTTGTTTGTGGTCAGTAGATAGGTGGATTGGCAGAGTATCTTGGCCATATCCCAGCCACCAATATTTGGCCTATGCCCTTACCTGTGGAACAGTTTCATCTGCAGTGCATGGCTTCTAACATATCTCTCAAGATTTCTACTCAGCTTCTTCCTCAGATCCCAACTTTTCCAAGGACATTCAGTGTGCATGTTCCCCTGAATGGTGAGAGACCACACACTGAGGGAGACAAGAGACACAAGTCTCCTTCTTGGTGGGTGGGTGGGGGTACTTTGAGGGTGAATGAAAGTACTATATATGCAGAAAGTGTTGAACCCCAAAAATTACACTAGGGTTTTACATTCTGGTTTTATAACTAAGCAAAAATGGAGACTGACAAATGTGACCAGAACTTTCTGTCAATAAAAATAAAATATTCAGTTCCACTTCTGTTTCCCTGCAGCAGTATCATAGAATTTACAACATAAGAGGCCATTCAGCCCTTCTTTCTGTGCTGTTGAAAAAGTGCCATCTGTACTGGTCCTTCATCTAACACTGGGTCCTTTGCCCGACAGGTGTTGGCTCTTCAAATACACCTTCCAGGCTCTGTTTATTGTGGTGAAGATTTCTACCTGTACCAACCCTTCAGGAAGTCAACTTCAGAATGGTACCGCTTCCTCACTTCTCTGCGGATCATTCCTTTGTGGTGGTGGAGAGGTTTGTGAGTTCCTGACATCCTGGGAGTGAAGCCATCTGGAGCTTACATTCTGGTAGGATCTGCCATGACAGAAAGTTCAAGGGGGAGGTTCCAGACAAACAGCAATCTAAACAAGACCTCAACAGTGGAGCCAATGAAAGATGACTAATGGTGTTCCATAAGGGTCTGTGTTGGAACCACTTCTTTTTACTTTATATGTCAATAGTTTGGGCTTTATTTCAAACTTTATGAATGATACAAAGATAGGTGGAGGGGTAGGTAGTTTAGAGGAAGTAGAGAGTCTACAGATGGGCTTAAGCTGTTTAGGAGAATGGGAAAAGAAGTGGCAGATGGAATACAGTGTGAGGAAGTGTATGATCTTGCACTTTGTTAGAAGAAATTAAAGGATAGACTACTTTCTAAATTGAGACCAATTAGAGATCTGAGGCACAAAGGGACTTGGGAGTCCTTGTTCATGATTCCCTAAAGGTTAATTTGCAGGTTCAATTGGTGGTGAGGAAGGCCTATGCGATGTTAGCATTCATTTTGAGAGGACTGGAATATAGAAGCAAGGATGTAAAAGGATGTAAAGTTGAGGCTTTATAAAGCACTGTGAATATTGTGAGCAGTTTTGGGCCCCTCATCTAAGAAAGGATGGGGTGACATTTGAGAGAGTTCAAAGGAGATTCACAAAAATTATTCTGGGATTGAAGGTGCCCAGCAGGGATGGATGCTGGGTCCTTTGTTGTTTGTCATCTGTATCAATAATCCGCATGATAACATGGTTAACTGGATCAGCAAATTTGTGGACGACACCAAGATTGGGGGTGTAGTGGATAGTGAGGAAAGCTATCGGGGCTTGCAGAGGGATCTGCATAAGCAGGAAAAATGGGCTGAAAAATGGCAGATGGAATTTAATACAGAAGTGCAATGATTTGCACTTCAGTAGGACCAACCAGGGTAGGTTTTCCACAGTGATTGGTAGGGCAATGAGAGTGTGGCAGAACAAAGGGATCTGGGAATACAGGTACATAATTTGTTGAAAGTTGTGTCACAGGTAGATAAGTTTGTAAAGAAAGCTTTTAGCACATTGGCCTTCATAAATCAATGAGTACAGAAGATGTTGAAGTTAGGTTATGTTGAAGTTAAGGCCTAATTTAGAGTATTGTGTGCAGCTTTGGTCACCTATCTGCAGAAAAGATGTAAACAAGGTTGAAAGATTGCCGAGAAAATTTACAAGGCTGTTGCCAGGTCTGGAGGACCTGAGTTATAGGGAAAGAGTCCTCAGGTTAGGACTGTATTCTTTAGAATGCAGAAGATTGCCAGCTTCTAGCAAGATGGTGGTGCAGCTGATCGCAGTAGCTTCTATGGGGTGAACAGAAGGTGCTACTGTTGTACTTTGTCATGACCCCAGCCCCCTCCTTTGTGAGAATCGCAAGAGAGAGAGAGAGAGCCTTACAGTTTGGAATGTGGGCTGGCCGCTCAGCCAGACAAAAGCCTTGGACATAGCCATTGTCTTGGGAGACACCTTTGTGGAATAAGGAACTGGACTACGTGCAAACCCTCAGGGCAATGTGAGATGGGTGATGGGGGAAAGATTGCCTCACCCCCACACTGATTGACATCTACAACCCTGCCAGTCCAGATAAAAGGTGGTCTGCCAAGGCGGGGCCTCAGACGCTCCAAGGAGACACACGAAGAAGACACGATAGCGCTTCCCGTCGGAGCGGGAAGCCATTCTGAAGGAAGCCACGTGCGTTAGATTCCGGATTGGGAGTCTGTGGCTGGAACCAAAGGAAAAACCGTTTTAACTAACAAAAGGGATTTGCTTCGCAAAGACGACGGGCAAGTGTTCCTTCTCTCTCTCTCCAACACGTGAAATGCCAGCGGTTCCCGAAACGGGGAAGCCTGCAGACTTTGAGTGACTCTTATATTCCATTGGACTCAGTATCCCCTAGACAATGATAGAGCTTCTTTTTGATTGATTATTACTATACCTGTGCTTTAGATTGAGTTTTGACGATGTATATGATCTGAATGTTTTGTATTAACCATACATTTGTGCCCCTTTATAAATAAAAACGTTTGAAAATAGTATCATCAGGCTTCAGCGGACCTCTCTATCTTTGCTGGTAAGTCACCCGGTTACTGGGGAACGTAACAACTTAAATGTACATCTAATGGTCACAAGATTCTGCTATATGTTAAAAACTTGAAGAACTGCAGGTCTGCACCATCAGTGAGTTGCTCGCTGGTGGGGATGATGAAGGAGCATCGCAAGGTGCCGCTGCCTGAGTTAATGGCGGCTTACAGTCAAATAGCGAGTAGCCCTCATGGTCATTTTTCTTGTGATGGCAAGACCACTTTGGACATTGTTCATCTGGTACCCCATAAGTTTGATTCGCTGATTTATTGGATATGAGCAGCGGCGGATGGAGGGGGCCAATTCTTTGGTCGTAACAAGGACTGGGCCTGAAACCATGGTGTTGTCTGTTTGCAGCTGCTGCGAATGAGGGAACAAAGCTTGTGCGATTCATCGGGGGTGGTGTAGCACAGTGTCCAGAGCTGCCCTCCCAGGGTTTCGCTGGGCAAAGACAAGTTCTGATGTGGCCGACTGCAGATCTTTTAGTGGCACCCGATGGACTCCAGCCTCAAGCTGCAGGTCTCTTGCTTTTCGGCCATCGGAGTTGAGGCGTTAGAGCCACTGAGCTACTGGGGGCAGTGTAGCTCAGTTGTGGTGATGGAAGATTTAAAATGGACTGAGGGGTCTGGACAATATACAAATATATTTGTCTGGTTGTGCTTTGTATATGCGAGGACTGGGTCTCAAAGCCACGGATTCGCCTACTGGGAGTTGGGTGTAAGGACAAGTACTGGTCCTTAAAGCCATAGTGTCACTGAGCAGGTGTTGGGGGCCTGTCAACAGATGATATCAGTGGGCTGGGGTGTCTGGACTTTTAAAAGACATTTAGATCGGGACATAAATATGGAGAAAATGAAAGGATATTCACATTATGCAGGCAGAAGGGATAAGTTTAGTTGGCCATTTAATTACTAATTTAATTGGTTCAGCACAGTATCATAGGCTGAAGTACTGTTCTATGTTCTATTTGATCTCCTTACAATTCCTTTTGCCCCACTAACCATCCAAATACCCCTGGAGTGAAAAGCTTTCCTCCTTCCTGTCAATCACCTGGTCAATTTCACCCCATCTGATGTTGGCTTCACCATATACCCGGCATTTGAGTCTCCATTGTCAATGAGCACTGAACATCATCGAACTTCACGATCAATCACATACCTCAAATGCTACTATGTTGCTAGCATTTTTTTTTAAGTGGGGCAATGAATGTTTAAGGAAAATATTTGTCAAATTCCCTAACTGAACTCTACAAACATCCCCACCTGGAATTACTCAGTAAAACAATGTTTGAAGACAATAAATGCTGACACTGAGCCTCTGCAGTGAGAGCGTCCATAACAAGCTTTTTAAAAAAATGGGTAAAAGAAAATAAATAATACTGGATGCTGATGGATAAAACAAATGTTCACAGTTAGAGGAAGAGACTGAGAAGGAAATGGATTCTGAGTGCAAGATTAGCCCTCAACCCACACAGAACTGAAGAACAAGACATTTCAATAATGGGAACAGCTAACAAACAGACAACTTATTTTTCACATATTATTCTTATGCTGCTTTTAGTGAGCAAAAGGCAGCATTAAAATGATACCTTGTGAATGGAAAGGGTGCCTTTGCATTTTACAGTGCAAACTTTTACAAATTAACCGTTCCCTAGGCAGCAACACTCTGCCAGGATTACCCTCAACACTGGTGCCAGACCAGGACTTGTACACAGCTCTCTACACTCCTCCTGCACACCCACAACTCCCCACCCACCTCCCCAGCCAGCCCCAATGCAGGGTTTACAACTCGAACACCTTTTGCCTCCATAGATGCTGCTGGACCAATACTGTTCTTCCAGCATTTTGTCTGTGGTTCCACACCCCAATACTGTTGAACATATTTATGGAGTATTTTCTGTCTTTACATATCTGCATGTACTTTGCCATCTTGGCTACAGAAACGATGCACTAGACCCAAATTAACATAGATCATTCGAATCAACAAGTAAACAGCAGATGCTGGAAATCTGAGACAGAAACAGAATGTGCTGGAAATACCTCGTATGTCAGGCTGAATCTCTGGGACGTGAAACAGGGTTAAAGGGTCTTGGGTCTGAAACTTTCACTGTTTCATTTCCACGGGTACAGCCTGACCTGCTGAGTATTTCCTGCATTTACCGGTCTCTGTAACGTCCCGCGCTGGCGGTCACTCACCGGGCAGGGAACAGATGAGAAGAATCGGAATCCACATTGTTCTGTTGACAGTGACCGACCGGGCAGCACTTGTCTGTCGCTCAGCTCTTTGCTCTAAGAACTAAATGAATGACTGAGACAAATAGGATGTGGAAGTTGAAAGAGGAAGAAGGAGACAGCAGGAAGTTCTGTTGTGAAACCACAATGAGGCACTGCTGAAATTGAATGCCTTAGACTCTGAGGCACTCTTGGTTGAACTAAACAGATGAATCAAATTGAATTATAACTATCTGATCGAAATGGTGAAGTATAGTTACTGTCAGTAAAACTATTAACAATCTGACTGAGGAGTTATTGGTGACTGTGACAAAAATACTGCAATCGCTCGAGTTGATTATGATGTTCTCCTTATTCCCTTTATGGAGAAACTCCTTTGCACAACTTTGATTAACGTAGGGAGGCTGATACACAGACCAAGTCCCTGACAGATTGGTGTCAGGGTCCAGTGCTGTGGAGTGCAGGACAACTGTGAACCGTCTCTGCTGCAGCCTTCCTCCATTGTGAAATGTCAGCATCTTCTGCCGGCTCCACTGTTGGCTCTTCGTCTGGAAGTGCCCCATCCACCATACTGCCACTGGTGACCAACCAGGAACAAAGCTGATGACAACATTGCTCTTGGGATCCCAGGTAATCACAAGCCACTCAATTGCAATGAGGTTACTATCCTCAGAGAAGGGTACTGTGTTTATTGGGAGGGATTATCATGGAATCGCTTCAGATGGCGATACTCCAGAGATCTTACCTGTGGCTTGCACAAAAATCAAGACTTGTTCTGCCTAGCCAGGCTTTCCTTGGTCTTCCGACTGGGCAAAAATAGGAAGTTGTACTTTGGTGTCTCAAAGCTCACACACGGGCCAGGGTTCTGCGTAGAACATAAGTATAGTATTGAACATAACTGGGAACCTGTTCATTTATAGACTGAGTGAGTAAAGTTGAGTGCGGGGGGGGTGGAAGTTGCAATCCATTTTTTCACCCCAACACTGAGCAGCTTCCACAACCTGTGGACTCACTTTCAAGGACTCTTCATCTCATGCTCTTGATGATTATTAGAAACATAGAAAACCTACAGCATAATACAGGCCCTTCGGCCCACAAAGTTGTGTCGAACATGTCCCTACCTTAGAAATTACTAGGCTTACCTATAGCCCTCTATTTCACTAAGCTCCATGTACTTATCCAAAAGTCTCTTAAAAGACCCTATCATATCCACCTCCATCACCGTTGCTGGCAGCCCATTCCATGCACTCCCCACACTCTGAGTAAAAAACTTACCCCTGACATCTCCTCTGCACCTACTCCCCAGCACCATAAACCTGTGTCCTCTTGTGGCAACCATTTCAGTCCTGGGAAAAAGCCTCTGACTATCCACACGATCAATGCCTCTCATCATCTTATACACATCTATTAGGTCACCTCTCATCTTCTGTCATTTCAAGGAGAAAAGGCCGAGTTCACTCAACCTATTCTCACAGGGCATGCTCCCCAATCCAGGCAGCATCCTTGTAAATCTCCTCTGCACCCTTTCTATGGCTTCCACATCCATCCTGTAGTGAGGCGACCAGAACTGAGCACAGTACTCCAAGTGGGGTCTGACCAGGGTCCTATATAGCTGCAACATTACCTTTTGGCTCTTAAATTCAAATCCATGATTGATGAAGGCCAATACACCATATGCTTTCTTAAACACAGAGTCAACCTACACAGCTGTTTTGAGCGTCCTGTGGACTCTGACTCCAAGATCCCTCTGATCCTCCACACTGCCAAGAGTCTTACCATTAATACTATATTCTGCCATCATATTTGACCTACCAAAATGAACCACCTCACAATTAACTGGGTTGAACTCTATCTGCCACTTCTCAGCCCACTTTTGCATCCTATCAAAGTCCCGCTGTAACCTCTGACAGCCCTCCACACTATCCACAACACCCCCAACCTTTGTGTCATCAGCAAACTTACTAACCCATCCCTCCACTTCCTCATACAGGTCATTTATAAAAATCACAAAGAGTAAGGGTCCCAGAACAGATCCCTGAGGCACCCCACTGTAGACCGACCATCATGCAGAATATGACTCATCTGCAACCACTCTTTGCCTTCTGTGGGCAAGCCAGTTCTGGATCCACAAAGCAATGAAGAATTGTAAACTTACAATGGAAGCACATCATAATGAACAGTACATCTGAATGTTAATATACTAGTGACTGGTCCAGGAGCTTCTGAGCATAAACACCAGACATCCAAAATATATATATATTTTATTGCAGAGTTCGGCAATAACCCCCTGACTATACAAGGACAAGTATACAATTTTAACACTGTGTTAATTCAGGAGATGGCCACTTAATAGCTCCCAAACTTATCCGGAAAGCTTCATTAAGCACAATTTAACATCACTATTCATCTATTGTCTCACCCGGGGTGTGGAGCAGCAACACCATATATTCTGTTTGGGTAGCCTCCAACCGATGGCAAGAAAATCTACTTATAATTCCCATTATAAAAATTTCCCTCCCATTCCCCTCTTCTCCATTTCCCCACATGAGATTGCCTGGACCTCTGTTGCTTGTAATAGGTATAAATGATTTGCATTGAGATAGAGGTACTTTTGTAGAGAAGACAAAATTGTAGGAGCTGTGGATAGTGAGGAATGTGGTTGAAGCAAGATATAGATCAACACGTACAAACAGGCTGGAGGAAGTCAGCAGGTCGGGCAGCATCTGTGGAAACGAGCAGTCAACGTTTCGGGCCTGAGACCCTTCGTCAGGACCACAGCATCTGCAGTGTACTTTGTGTTTAAGATACAGATCAGCTGGGAGTTTGGACAGAGAAAAGACAGATAGACTTCAAATCACCCAAGCATGAGGTATTGCAGTTTGGGAGGTCAAATGCAAGACAAAATTATGTTGTTACTGGTAGGACCATTTGGAGCACTGATCTACAGTGGGGTCGTGGCATGAAAGTCCACAGCTCCTGAAAGTAACAATGCAAGTGAACAGGGTATTAAAGGCAGTGTATGGCAACATTGACAACATTGAGTATGAAAGTTGGCAATTCATGTGGCAACTGTTTAAAACTTTGGCAACATTTGGAGTAATTGTGTGTAGTTTTGGTCTCTACACTTTAGAAGGAATGTGGAGGCTTCGGAGATGATGCTGTAGAGGTTAACTATGGTTTGGCCTGGATTAGAGTGTGATAGCTATATGGAGAGTTTGGACAAATTTGGAGTGTCAGAACCTGAGGGGCGACCTATTAGAAGAGAATAAACTTATGACAGGCATAGACAGAGGAGATAGTCATAATTCCCTGGGTAAAATTATAAAATACCGAAGGACTTGCATTCAAGGTGTGCAGTAGAAACCTTTGAAGGGGATGTGAGAGATATTTTTTTGATACACAGCGAGTATAAATGGTGCCAAAGGACATGGTGAAAGCAGATACAATAGCAACATTTAAAATGTATTTAAACAGACACATGTACAGGTAAGAACATGTGCAGGCAGATGGGATTAGTTAGACTGGAATAATGGTCAGCACAGACAGGGTGAGTCAAAGAGGCTTTCCCTGTGTTATACCCTGATATGATCTATGTTCTATATTCTTTGCTCCACAGAAATTGCCTGTAAAGGTGAAAGAGTAGATTTCCTATTAGCCTCATACAACAATCCCTCGTTATATAACAACCTCAGAATTGCAAGAATCTTTCTGGGAAAACTTCACTGTACTCAATCGACCGTAAATGTATCCTTCCTCATGCAGGATGAACTAGACCTATACAAAATGGTCCAGTTACAGTCCTACCAGAGCCCTATATAATTGGAACATGATAATCTCTTTGTTAATATTTAAATACCTGGAAGTAATTATGATTGAGGAGGGGTTGGTCAGAGAGGGGAGTCAGGGTGGATATTGTGGAATTCAGAATGAGGGACAAGAGCATTTTGACATTTGTAGAGATGATCTAGCCTCCAAGAGGACCACAACCTTGTTATGGCTTGGAGGCTCGTGTGCCTCAGTGACTTAGAGAGACCAGTTGGCTGGATTCAAGACATTCTGATTTGGCTCTTGGTAGGCTCACCCACACCAAACACATCACAGCAAAGAAGAACCCTTCTGCATCTGAGTGCAATGCTGTTCCTGAGACTCCACCTGGCACTTGCATGACTAACACTAGTGAAAATTGAGAGGAAGCTATTGACATGATGAAGGAAACCCTGAGCACCACCAGAGATGGAGGACCTGCACTGCTGCCCCAGACACAGTGGCATTATGGGCAGTCACACAGAAATGATCTGGATTCAGGTGCCTCTACTATCCATATACCTATCCAACCTTATCTTAAATATTGAAATCGAGCTTGCATGCACCACCTGTGCTGGCAGCTCATTCCACATTCTCATGATCCCCTGAGTGAAGAAGTTTCCCCTCATGTTCCCCTTCAACTTTTCACCTTCTGCCATTAACCACTGACCTCTGGTTGAAGTCCCACCCAGCGTCAGTGGAAAAAGCTTGCTTACATTTACCCTCTCTATACCCCTCATAATTTTGTGTACCTCTGTCAAAAGTCTTCCATATTCTAAGGAATACTGTCCGAAGCTATTCAATCTTTCCATCTAACTAAGGTCCCCCAGACCTGGCATCTTCTTATAAGTTTTCTCTGCACTCTTTCAACCTTGTTTACATCTTTCCTGCAGATCGATGACCAAAACTGCACACGATACTCCAAGTTTGGCCTCAACAACACCTTGTACAACTTCAACATAACATCCCATCTCTAGTATCAATACATTGGTTTATGAGAGGCAATTTTTCAAAAGCTTTCTTTACAATCCTATCTAACTGTGACACCACTTTCAACAAATTATGGATTAGTATTCCCTTTGTTCTACCACACTCCGCAGTGCCCTACCGTTCCCTGTGTAAGACCTACCCTGGCCAGTCCTACTGAAGTGCTAATCCTCACACTTCTCTGCATTAAATATCATCTGCCATTTTTCCAGCTGTTGCAGATGCCTCCACCAACCATGATCACCTTCCTCACTGCCCACTACACCCCCAATCTCTGTGTCATCTGCAAATTTGCTGATCCAGTTAACCATGTTATCATCCAGATCATTACTACAGATGCAAGCAACATCTTGTCTGCCACAGTTAATTCTTTTAGCCGTCCTGATTTCTTTCTTAAGTGTTCCTTTGTATCTCTGATATTCCATAAGCACCTCATTTTTTCCAAACTGCTGTGCATCTCCTTTTATCTCTTAATCAGGCCATCAATATCTCCTGAAAACCAAAGTCCCCGACACTTGTTATCTTTACTTTTATTTCCTGACTAGCACATACATGCTTTGTTCTCACAAAAAATTCATGATTGAAAGCCTCCCACTTACCAAGTATACCTTTGCCAAAAAACAGCCTGTGCCAAACCACACTTGCCAGATAATTTCAGATACAATCAAACTTGGTCTTTCTTCCAGTTAGAATATCAACCCGCGGACCGGACGTCTCTTTTTGCATATTTACTTTGAAACCACTGGCATTGGGGTTGTTGTATTTGACAAATTCTATCCCATCTAATCCTTTTACAATATGGAATTCGCAGTCAATATTTGGAAAGTTAATATCACCTAGTATAACAGCCTTATATTTCTTGCAACAGTTTGAGATTTCTCGACAAATATCTTCTCTAAACCCCGAGGACTGTCAGGTGATCTGTAACATAGCCTCATTAATGTGGTCACACCTTTTTATTTCTCAATTCCACCCATAATGCCTCACTAGACATAGTAAACACAAAGTACACTGCAGATTCTGTGGTCAAATCAACACGTACAAACAAGCTGGGTGAACTCAGCAGGTTGGGCAGCATCCGTTGAAATGAGCAGTCAACGTTTCGGGCTGAGACGAAGGGTCTCAGCCTGAAACATTGACTGCTCATTTCAACGGATGCTGCCCGACTTGCTGAGTTCATCTCACTAGACGTGTTCTCCAGTTCATCCTGATGAAGCACTGTCGTGACACTAACCCTGACCGGGAATACTTCCAACTAAAAACGTGGCCATTGGAACAACTGATGGAATTGAACTCAGGCAGTGTGAGGTGATGCATTTTAGGAAAGTAAACAAGGGCACAACTTAAGGACGTTGACTACACCTCACCTTGACTACCCACAGTCACAGTCAATGGTCACGGTCTTTACCCCAGGATAAGGTAGGTGAAAACTAGAGGGCCTCAGCTTAAGGTGAGAGGGGAAAGTCTTAGTGGGACTGGAGGAGGAGTGTTTTCCACACAGAGCAGTGTACAGGTGGAAAAGGCTGCCAAAGGAAGTGCTGGAGGTGGGTATAGATACCTTATTTAAAATAGAGTTAGTTAAGTTCACAGACAGGAAAAGCTTTTGAAGGATGTGGGCCAAATGCAGAGAAATGGGAGAAGCCCAGCAAGTCACTGTGATCAACATGGGCATCCTGGGCCGAATCACCTGCTTCCATAATCAATGACTCTGCAGCATCCTCTCTAAACTGGAACACACTCTTGAAAGGTTAAATTCAGAATTCTATTTCATTGAATAAGTGTGGCAGCTTATCGGATCACAGTCAATCAGATTGCACTTCAATTTCAAACTTCAAATTACATTTATTATTAAAGTATGTTTACTGTATACAACCTTGAGATTCACCTCCTTACAAATAGCCGCAAAGCAAAAAAAACAGAACCCTGTAAGAAAAGACCCAACGCGCAAAAAAAGGACAAATCATGCAAACCATAAAGTAAGCAAATTACATTCAGAACGAAATTCACGAATGTGAGTCCACAGCCATGAAGCCGGTCATCACTGCAGCAAATTACGGAGCCCATTAATTGCAAGGTAGAGCCTCAGTTCAGCACAGAGACAAGCAAACCCTGCGGAGCAGTAAGCTGAACACTGGCCCATCATTCATCTAGGATTGAGTTTTAAAAGCTTATTATCCTTTTCACAGCCATGAAATGCAGGAGAATCATTCATATCTGTACGTAGACTCAAGTAGAAGGTATGAGTTTCCTTCCCATATCTCAAAGTGGTTGAGGTATTTCAATCAGCTATCTGAAACTCAGTTTCAGTAGTCAATAATTTACTTGGACTGTTCAAGAAATTCTAAAGCTAGTGATGACCATAAGACACAGGAGCAGAATTAAACCATTTTGCCCATAGAGTCTGCCCCACCATTCCATCATGGCTGAGTTATTATCCCACTCAATCCCATTCTCCTGATTTCTCCCCGTAATCTTCAATGCCTTTGCTAAACAAGAAAATATCAAGCTACATTTCAAATATAGCCAATGACTTGGCCTCAAAAGCTATCTATGGAACGTCAGTTCCACAGATTCAACAACCTCTGGATAAATAAATTCATCCTCATCTCTGTTCCAATGCCCAGGCTATACATTCCCCATGTGGAATTCCTGGGTTTTCCCTGGGTGGCTCCATTTACTCCCACAGTTCAAAGACATACTAGGTAGACGTAATTGGTCTTTGTAAATTCTTCTGTGATTAGGATATAGTTAATCATGTTTGTGGAGGGTTGCTGGGCCTGTGTGGTTTGAAGGGCCGGAAGGACCTACACTGCATTCCATTGGTAAATGAATAAAAGTAAAGGATGTCCCTGCATAATAAGGCTGATTTTCAGGCAAGATTTCCCTGTAAGGAAAGCTTATTTTATCATATTCCTCCAAGTACGTACTCCAAAATCTTGTTCTTAATAATGGACTTCAACGTCTTCCCAACCACTGGAGTTATGCTCACAGGTCTAAAATTTCCTTTCTTTTTCCTCCCTCCTTCCTTAAGTGTGGAGTAACAGTTCCAATTTTCCACTGTTCCAGAACATTCCATTGTCCAGTTATTCTTGAAAGATCACCAATATTGCCTCCAAAATCTCTTCAGCTTCGTATTTCAGAATCTTGGGATGTAGTCTGTTTGGTCCAGATATCTACCTACAGACCTCTCAGCTTCCCAAGCACCTTCTCCTTAGTAAACACAATCACACTTACTCTGCCCCCGGTCATTACCAAATTTCTGTCATTCCCACCAATATTTGCAATATTTTATGTCCTCCCTTTTGTTTTTATGACAGTGTCACTGTCTTACAAACACCTATTCTAGCCTTTTTCAAAGCAGAAGCCAGAAGTATAATTGCACTGCTCTAAATTTGTCTGGATGTGCAAGTCCAACTATGTTTGAGATGCTCCACATCTTCCAGGAGGAAGTGCCAGACTTAACTGTTCTCTGTACTTTATTTCTACCCCATGGAGGCTGCAATGTGTAGCTTCTACAAATGCAAAGATATTCCTTACCATCACTAGAAGTATAAGAGCAGCAGTAACAGAGAAACAAAAAAAAATTAAATGTTTCCTCCCTGAAATTGGAACTTACTAGTGTCATTGATTTCTGTCACATAACTGCAAATCTCTCCGTTGTTGAAGACTGTCACATTAACCATTGCACTGGATCTTGCTTCATGCTGATTCGAGGCACTGCAATAATGTTGATGGTGCGTGTCATTGAAGGATTGAAAATGTAAAGCCAGTTCATTGGTATCTGAGATCTTTGGATGTCCAGATGAGGTTTTTTCATGCAATCTGTACTGAATGGGAAGGAAACCCTGGAGAGACTCACAGGACACTGGCACTAAGCCCCTGGGACGTGAGGCATTTGCTGGTGACAGATATTGAAGCACAGGAATAGACACAGGTTCTGTGGGAAGGAATTCAACATTCAGACACTGAATGAACAACTGAAAATCAAACACTCTTCTACCACTTTATCAGGTACACCTGTTCACCTGCTTGTTAATGCAATTATCTAATTAGTTAATCATGTGGCAACTACTCAGCCCATAAAAACCTTCAGAAATATTCTACAAGTACCTGGGAGTGCACCTGGATGACAGACTTGTGTGAAGCACCAACGCAGAGGTTGTGTACAAGAAGGACCAGAGCTGCCTCTACTTCCTGAGGAGAATGAGGTCCTTTGGAGTATGCAGGCCTCTTCTTCACATGTTCTAACAGTCTGTTGTTGCTAGTACAATCTTCTATGCAGTGGTGTGCTGTGGCAATGGCATCAACACAGGTGTTGTCAACAGGCTGTGGTAGAACAAAGGACCCTACAGAAAATCCAGACAATTCTGGGCAATGTTTCTCAACCTCTGCATGCCACTTTGGCTGAGCAGAGGAGCATTTTAGTAATAGACTAAGTCAACTGCACTGCTCCAAAGAGAGCTATATGAGGTTGTTTGTACCTTTGGGCATTAGGCTCTATAATGAGTCAACCTATGGCCAGGGAAGTGATGGCCCCCTCCTGGTAGACTGTTTGAGGTAACTTATTTTTTATTCTTTCAACCTCTCCTCTAATATTTATATGTGTGAGCTTTTAATGCCACTGTGGTTCTGTAATTTCTTGTGCGATTAATAAAGTAGCTATCTATCCATTTATCTATACAGGAGGTTCAGTCAGTGTTCAGGCCAAATATCAGATGAGAAAGAAATCTGATCGAAGTGACTTTGACCATGAAATAATAGTTGGGGACAGATGGGGTAGTCTGAGTATCTCTGAAATCTCTTGGAATCTCCTGGGATTTTCACACACAACTGTGTCTAGAGTTTACAGAGAATGGTACTAACAACATTAACAAAAAAATCCAGTGAGCAGCAATTCTGTGAACAAAAATGCCTTGTTAAATAGAGAGGTCTGAAGAGAATAGGCAGATTGGTTCAAGCAGACAACAAGGGGACAAGAATCAGATAACCACGTGTTATGACAGTGGTGTGCAGAATAGCATCTGAAACTGCAACATATTGAACTTTGAAGTGGATGGGCCACAGAAGCAGAAGACTCAGTGGCCACTTTATTAGGTATGGGACATAACTCATGAAGTGCCCACTGAACGTTTAAAGGCAGCAACTTGTGAGATGCCTGTCACATGTTTGGTGGCGATCAGGAGAAAGTGAAATTGTGACTGGGTTCAGTGACCTGCTGTAGAGATGGCAGCATTTACCACAGATATTAATGCAGAGATAGAGAGTGATGCACAGGGTCTGGAGATGTGCATTAAATCTTGTTTTGAGACCTGGTGTTGCAGTTCCACAGCTGTACCATCCTGTATCTCCAGAGTGAAGATTCTCCATCGTAACAGTAAATATTTCTTGTTCTGGGTTATCTGTAATTGACACTCGTCCACTCCGTCCGTGTTGCCCATTTGTTTCCACCAAAACTGAACATCGGCAACTCCATCCATGGCACCAATACTTTGTGTCTGAGCGGTACGTTGCATCATAGTGACAATTGATTGTGATCGCTCTTCCCACAACTCCTCTTACAGATTCCTCTGCCCACAATGCACCTGAAACTGAGGAAGGCATTTCAGATTTCTGGGGAAAGGAACAACTCAATGCAAACAAATAGTTCTGAATATGACGATGAAAACAGGACCAGGTCACATCCAGTATGTGGTCCATCACGCCACATCCAATGATTTTGGTGTGAAGTGCAGTCAGTGCTGTTGCTGTGTCAGTGCTCTCTCCCCTGTGTCAGTACATTGTGGGTTCACTTCCCACTGCAGAGTCCTGAGCAGAGATCCAGGGCTGACCTTCCAGTGCGGTACTGAGGGAGAACAGAGCAGTGTTGAATTTACAGTTACGTAATTACCTCAGATCATGTCAGCCTTTGAAATGTGCAGAAAGTCCCTAGCTAATTCATGTGTGTGTGTGTTTTGTTCCCTGGAATCCAAGGAAACTCTTAGGTTTGAGATCAGGGCCAATCTCCTGACTTCCTCCTCACTTACAGAGAAGTTTATAAAAAGCAGAAAGAAACCCCTCATGATGTCTGAAACTGTGCCCTCTGGTTCTGATGGAAATTTTATATTTTGTACCTGTCAGGCATTTCTATGTGTAGTTAGAAGGTGATGTAACAGTGTCGTTACCACTTTAGTGTCTGGAAATCCAGCTGTGATTTCAATTTCTGTAAGGATACATTCAGTGCTTAAATCCAATTTATTAATTATTTCTGAGCTTAAAAACCACATATTGATAATGATGAAATCCCAGACTGTCAATTTCCCATCTGAATTGGGAAGACCTTTATGGACAGAAATCTCTCCCTAAGTTATCTAGGACTCCAGATTTGGAAATGTTCTTTACTAGTTGCCCCACTGAAATGGCCCAGGAAAGACACTGATTTTAAGATAATAACATTGATTGTCGTACTGATCCCTGCAGAGAGAGATCAGATTCCAGCAATGGTAGACCTGATGTTCCCTCTTAACGGACTTCAGGGGATTTTTCCAGCTGGACGTATTCTCCCCCCACCTGGCTCCACACTATTCCCTTTTTCTCATGATCTGTTTTCACCTCTCACCCATCTCCAAAATCCACCCCATTTTCTCCTCATTCCATTTGCCTGTCGTGCTTCACCTCACCACCCCTTAGTCCCCGACCACCTAGTGGATCCAGTTTCACACCTCCCCCTCTCCTATTCACACTATCTCCCTTTCCACTCACACTTGATACAGGGTTTCAATCGAAATGTTGACATTTCTCCTCCTCCCATCTGTTTAACTGAATAATGTTAATTGTTCAATCTTAATTGCATTGTAAACACAAAAATTCTGCAGATACTAAATATCCAAAGCAACACAGAAATCTACTGGAGGAACACACTCAAAATGCTGGTGGAACACAGCAGGCCAAGCAGCAACTATGGTAATGAATAGATAGTCGAGATTTCAGGCCAACACCCTTTTGCAGGACTGAAAAGGAAGTGTGAAATTGTCTAAATAAAAAGATGGCAGAGGGGAAGGGGCCTATCTGGAAGGTGATAGGTGAAGCCAGGAGATTGGGAAAAGTCAAGGACTAAAAAGAAGGAATCTTATAGGGCAGTAGAGTGGACCATAGAAGAAAGGAAAGGAGGAGGGTCCCGGGAGGGGGGGGGGTGGCTGGCAGCTGAGAAGAGGTAAAAGAAGGGCCTCTGCCTGAAACCTTGACTATCTATTCGTTTCCATAGATTCTGCCTGACTTGCTGAGATCCTCCAGCATTTTATGCGTGTTGCTTTTTATTTCATTGTAGTGTGAGGTTGAGGTGATCCATGAATGTAGCTGATTTATATTTTCCTGCATTTTTGTTGTTGACTTTGCAATTGTTCATAAGAACTTAATTTCACATTGTATATAAATAGTTTAATGATAAATAATTCAAGGTGCACAGCGAGCTTTTGTTACTTTGGGTTTATTACATTTGTTTTAGGGGAAAACAGTGCAGTATATTAGCTTTGAATGTATACCTGCTTAAATTCTGTACATTGTATAATATGAGTGCTGACTCTGTTACATCATCCACTGATGTCATCTGTGTAATGTTCACCCTCAGTGAAGGATGTGGTCAGTACTTCTGTCTTCTTTATTTATCTTACCACAGAAAGTATAGAGAAGTAACAACAGATGCTACGCATTGACAGATTGTTCCGGTCTCTTCCTGCATTGCTTATCACTTCTTGAAAATTCTCAACTATGATTCAATAAGCTGATGAGAACAAGTGCAGAGATACAAAAGCATTTTTGTTTCAGCAGCTAGATCAGTGACAACAGTAACAATTTGGTGAAGAAAAGTGAAAAGGCCATTTA
This sequence comes from Hemitrygon akajei, assembly GCF_048418815.1. Lineage (NCBI taxonomy): Eukaryota > Metazoa > Chordata > Chondrichthyes > Myliobatiformes > Dasyatidae > Hemitrygon > Hemitrygon akajei. The sequence continues at coordinate 40,556,933 of NC_133150.1, read as the reverse complement.
ACCATTGTGTTTAAACATAATCCCAATCCTGTGCACACCTCTAAATACAATGGTGCGATTGTAAAACGCTTTCCATTCATCCAAGAACTGCAGCTCTATTGGTCAGACTGCACTTGGAATATGGTGAACAGTTTTGAGTCCCTTATCTATGAAAGGATGTGCTGCATTTGGAGAGGGCTCAGAGGAGTTTCCTGAGAATGATCTCAGAAATGGAAAGGTTAATGCATGAAGAATGCTTGATGGCTCTGGGCCTGTATTCACTGGAGCTTAGAAGAATGTTGGTGGGAGCCGGGGTGCAATTCTCATTGAATTCCTCTTGAATAGTGAAGGGCCTAGAACCTAGATGGAGTATATGTGGAGAGAATGTTTCTTATGGTGGGCAAGTCACTGACCAGATGGTGCTAATTCCATGGAGTTCATTGTCACAGATGGCCGTGGAGGCCGAGTTATAGGATATATTTGAAAAAGAGTTTGATTGTTTTTTGATTAGTAAAGGTGTCAATGGCTATGGGGAGAATGAGGTTGAGGTAAAAAGTTTCATCATTGTAGAATGATGAAACAGACTCAATGGGCTGAGTGGCCTAATTCTGTCCTATGATTCATTGCTTTATGGTTTGAATTACTTAGGCAATGAAGGAAGAGGATGGAACAGTTTGTTTACGTGAGGCATCCGTTTATTCTGTTTTGTCAGACAAGTAAAGAGCACTGAAGTTCTAACCACATCCTTTGAGAATTGCTTTGGGACAGGGAAAAGTTCTCTTTCAGCACCAGAATCAGGCTTAATTTCACTGTCTTCTGATGTGAAATTTGTTGTTTTGCAGCAGAAAAATGGAAGCAAGTTCCTTCCCTCAGACCATTACAAGCTGAGGTTTAACAGGTCCAGATTCACAAGTGGGACCACTGCATCTGGAATTATCTGCAGCTAATCAACACCCAACAGATAACCCTGAGCTGAAGAGGTCAAGAGCTCCAAAAAGACTCTGGTGTTACTATTTCACATCTTCACAGGGTATAATGTAATATTCCTCCTTGTCAGTTCAAACTTCAAAGTTTAAGTTAAACTTAATATCAAAATGCATATATGTCACAATATACTACCCTGATTATAATTGCAAAACTATACTTCACTTCTCTCATTTTCAAGACCCTTTATTGTACATTCATGGGTGACAGTCACAGATCAGTACTGAGAAAAGTTACACCTTCTATTTGCAGATTCACGCCCTGATGACCCATGCAAGTTGCAACAATTTGCAGCTCACTCATTTTATTCAGCATCCAACTTTTATTTCCATTGCTCGTTCTCCTTTAAGACTACTGGACAGTGACTGGAAATTTTCATGTTTCTGTAATTCTAAAAGTTGAGAGGAAGAAAACTAATTCTGTTATTTGTAAGAACTTAGAACATAGAATAGTACAACACAGTGCAGGCCCTTTGGCCCATGATGTTGTGCTAATCTATAGTCCATGATCAATCTAACCCTTCCCTCCTACGTAGCATAAAATCTTCTATTTCCATACCTAAATGTACGTGCCTATCTAAGATCCTCTAAATGTCCCTATTGTATCAACCTCTACCACCATGCCTGCTGTTCATTCCAGGGACCTATCAGTCACTGTGTAAATTTAAAAAAAATAATAAAAAATCTGCCTCTTGTATCTCCCCTAAACTTTCTTCCACTCACCTTAAATGGATGTCCTCTGGTATTGGTCATTGTCACTATGGGAATGTGATGCTGGGTCTCCATTCAATCTATGCTCATACTCCACAGTTCTCCAAGTGTGCTCGAACCAGATTTTTATAGAGCTGCAACATTGCCTTGCTGCTCTTGAACTCAGATCCCCTCAACTAGTGAATTCTAGCCCATAATACACCTTCTTTAACACCCTTTCAAGATGCGCAGCAACTTTGAGGAATCTACGGACTTGGACCCCGATATCCCCCGTTCCTCCACATTTTTAAGAATGCTGCCATTAACCATGTAATCTGCCTTCAAGTTCTATCACACAAAGTGTGCCACTTCACATTTTTCAGTGTTAAACTTCATCTACCACTTCTGCACCCAGCACTGCATCCTGCCTGTCTCCCCTTGTAACTCACAACAAACCTTTATACCATCCAAAACACTAACAATATTCATGTCATGTGTAAATATATGTATATACAAGGGGTGATTGATAATTTTGTGGCCTAAGGTAGAAAGAGTCAATGCTAGAAAACCTAGCACATCTATTTTTCAACATAGTCCCCTTCTACATTTACGCACTTAGTCCAGTGGTGATGGACCATACGGATCTTGGACCTCCAGAAAGTGTCCACAGCAGGGGCGATTGATAAGTTTGTGGCCTAAGGTAGAAGGAGATGAGTTATTTATGAGTTAAGAATGATTGGGAAAGGGAACTTAAGTTTACTATTCCTATGGAGAAATGGGATAAAATTCTTCAACTAGTTAATTCATCCTCTTTATGATCTAAACATTCGTTGATACAGTTTAAAGTTGTGCACAGCACTCATAGGATAAATTAGCTCATCATCAGACAAACATCAGAATTGGCAAGAAATGTAATGTAAATGAGTTTGACTGTAGAATGATTTTAGGTGTCAGATGGGGTAGTTTGAGTATCTCAGAAACAGGTGATCTCCTGGGATTAGCACACACTACAGTTTGTAAAGTTACAGAGAATGATGCAAAAAAAAAAACCAAATTAACAAAACATCTTGTGAGCGGCTGCTCTGTGGGTGAAAACGCCTTGTTATCAAGAGAAGTCAAATGAGAATGGTCAGACTGGTTCAAGTTGACAGGAAGGAGACAGTATCTCAAATAACCATGTGATACAACAGTGGTGTGCAGAAGAACATCTCTGAATGCACAGTACATTGAATATTGAAAAGGATGGTCTGCAGCATTTGAATACCAGGGACATACAGTCAGTGGCCACTTTATCAAGTATTCATGTTGAGGGCATATTGAGTGTTATTTTGGATTTGAGTGGAATAGCTCCCCCTCCCCACGTATGTTTTCAACAGCGCAGGGGAGTTAAATTAAACCCACAGGATTAGCAGTTGTTGGAGAAATTGTTCACCAAGACAGAGGGCTGTATCAGAGTGTCTTGGAGCCTAAAACATTGAACAATTATGTTAATAATGATAAATTAATTAAATGTTGAAATTTAGATGAATAAGTGAATACACATTGAAAGCAATTTAAGCTTTTATGCAATCATGTCTAAATCAAATAAATAGCTCCAGTTACCTCCCCCATGTGGCCGGTTTCTCCTGCTGATCCCTCTGTCCTTCTACTGGTCATGGATTCCCATCAAAAATGGGGTGGCCTTTGATCATCAGGAGTCCACGTGAGTAGTCACAAGATAAATGTTAATTCTGCTTCTGCACAGATACTTAAAATGTGTATTATGAACGACTGTAATGTTCTTCACTTGTTGCAAACTAGAGTCATGGAATCAGAGTGTGAAAGTACGGAAACTCTCCATTTGGACAAATCATAAACGCCGGCCTCCTGCCTTCATCTTGCATTGGATGGAGTAGTTAACAAAATGTATATCATGCTTGCTTATGGTTAGTCCATAAAACGTGAAACAGGAAAGAACAGCAACATGTCTGCACTAACTGTGATGCCAAATAAACTTATCGAATCTGCCTGTATATGTCCCATATCACTCCTTCCCTTGCATGTTCATGTGCCTGGCCAATTGCCTCTTAAATGTCATTATCACATCTGCTCCTACTGTCTAATCTAGCAGGGCATTCCAGGCATCTACAACTCTAAAATTCTCCCTGGTAAATTTCTTTAGATTTCACCTCTGTCACCTCTCATATTCAAAAACAGAATCAGGTTTATTGTCACCAGAATGTGTCTTGAAATTTGTTAACTTAGCAGCAGCAGTTCAATGCAATACATAATATAGAAGAGAGAAAAAGAATAAATAAGTAAATCAATTACTGTATATGTATATTGAATAGATTAAAAATTGTGTAAAAACAGAAATAGTATATCTTAAAAAAGTGAGGTAGTGTATATGGGTTCAATGTCCATTTAGGAATCGGATGGCAGAGGGGATGAAGCTGTTCCTGAATCGCTGAGTGAGTGCCCTCAGGCTTCTGTACCTCCTACCTGATGGTAACAGTGAGAAAAGGGCACGCCTTGGGTGCTGGGGGTTCTTAATAATGGATGCTGCCTTTCTAAGAAACCACAATGTTCTGGGTACTTTTTAAGCTAGTACCCAAGACCCAGCCAACTAAAGTTATGACGCTCTGCAGCTTCTTTTGGACCTGTGCAGTAGCCCAACCCTCCCCCTGCCCACCAACCAAGAGGCTTCAGTGTGCAAAGAAGGTCTAGCAGGAGGTGATGGTCTTAGTGCTTTCCTTCTGATCGCAAGAACTTGCTGGACATTGTTAATTGGGAATTCTGCATCTCTGATCCACTGATTTATTGATGGAGGGCAGGGGAGTTGTGTGGCATTGGCCACACCCCACAGTGTTCAATGTTTCCAGCCCGCCAGGAGAGAGACACCAGAGTCGGTGTGGTGCAGCGTTCAAGCTGCAATCGATGCTGCCCCCTAGTGTTCACTCGGCCCAAGACAAGCCATATTGTATTAAACTGCAGATTTCTGCAACATTCATGGACTCATGATTTTGGATTATATTTTTTTTTGTTAGATGGTATTTTACTGATATGTGCTTGCAATCTTATATGTATTAGTTGTGCTACTGTTGGGTTTTACACCTTGATCCCAGAGTAACGCTGTTACATTTGGCTGAATCCATGAGTATTCATGTGTGGTTGAATAACAATTAAACTTGAACTATGAATATATGCCTATCTGAAATGAAATCTGCGGATAATAGATAGACCCGGAATGTGAGACAGCTTCGGAAGAGATAAAAGGAAAGCTAATATTTTACCATAAATTTGTTCTGATGTAATGTCAGAATGAGTAATTAACTGTTTTTCTTTCCTGAAGATTCACAACTATTGACAGCAAAAGGAAGTCTAGGAGCCTGGATGTAATCTATTTCCCATGAATGCAGTTCAGTTCAAAACAAAACCCCTTATTGATAATATCAGTTTATGAAGAAGCATTTTTTAATTGATTATTATTCATTGGTTATTAGAATAAACAACATCTACGGGCATTTGAATCCATAAAACAGTGTATAAGGGTATTAATCAGTTCACAGATATGTAAGGGTTAAAATATATGCTGGGGCAATGAAGGAAACATTGGGAAAACTGCCAGTATATTGATATCAATGAGAGTAACATGTTGGAGAAGGAATTTCAAAAAATCAAAGTCACTGCCATGAAGGATAACAGTGGGCAGAAGAATGAAAGTTTGATCTTGATGCAAAGTTGCAGCACAGTCAGTGTAATTTGGGAGTCTTCACTTTACCTCCTGGACCACCAGGCTGTGAGGATCAGATTCATCACGTCTCTGCAAAAGGCAATGGTCAACCCATCAGATTCTTGGACAATGGGATCTCTGCTTTAGTCCACACAGTCACTCACAATGGAATTTTGTCTGATAGAAGCATTCCATACATTCACATCAAGCATTCTGCACACAAGAGAGCACGTCAAAGCTGAGTTGTATCATCTGCATATAGCTTGGTTTGACCATAGGATAAGAAAGATTTCATGTAGTTAAATGTTTTTCTTCAAATGAACAGTATATTTGAAAGTGATTTCTCTGATGTCCATAAGCCTTTCTTAGATTCTCTTGTAAACCACGAGACTGAACTTGTGCTGATCATCAGGAGAGCAAAGAGCAGCAGACGACCCACCTCCATACCATGAAACTGAGCAAAGGGAAAGAGATATAGAATCAGTGTGAGGAAATGAGGTGGCTTTGCGTTTGAAACATCTGCCTTCTGTTTCAACTGTAATCTTAGTGGAGTGGAATGATGTAAACCAGCTGAGCTGGCGGGTTCAAACAGGAGACTAAACTAGTGTTCGACTGAGAGAGAGAGAGAGAGAGAGAAAATAACCTCTGATGATCAGTTACAGATCTAACTACTGGGACATGACGGCAGATAAATGAGGACTGTGAATCAGAAATTGCAAAGTGAAAATAAATTTTGGAAAGGAAGAGAAGGAAATACTGAAATGCAGAGGTGTGACGATGATAGAGAAAAAAATTGAAGGAAGTGGACACTGCTGTAAGGAAGGCAGTGATAGAGTCCACGTGGATAGAGGTGAAAGATAATAAATGATGCATGACTGATGGTGAAAAGGAGAAGGGACAAGAAATATGCAAATTAGAATGATTAATATAGGGTGGCAGAGTGGAGATATGTCTGTATCAAACAAGGTGTAAGACACTCCTTCCCTCTGCTTGCCTACAGGTCACATTTGGACAAGGTGTAGCAGCTGCTTAGCCTCCAGATGAGGGTCACATGAAGTCATGGGAGCAGGAGGGTAAATAGAAATTTGTACGGCTGTTGCAGCTGTGAATAAAGCAGAGTTCCCATTGTCGAAGAATCTGATGTGTTGACCATTTTCTTTTGCAGAGGCGTGATGAATCTGATCCTCACAGCCTGGTTGTCCAGGAGGTAAAGTGAAGATTTCCTGATTGTACTGACTACATTAGCATTTTGCATTAAAAAAAAATGAAATCAAATCATTAGAAAGAGGTGACATTGGGACAGATGGTGTGGAATCATTGTGGATAGAGTTAAGGAACTGCAAGGGTAAAACGATCCTGATGGGAGTTGTATACACACCCTCAAACAGTAGTAAAGATGTTGCCTACAAATTACAATGGGAAATAGCAATACCAAAAGGGCAATGTTCCAATAGTCATGGGGGACTTCAATATGCAGATAATTGGGAAAATCAGGCTGGTGCTGGATTTCAGGAGGGGGTCATTTTTAGAGTGCCTACAAGATGGCTTTTTCGAGCAGCTCGTGGCTCAGCCCACTAGAGGATCAGCTGTTCTGGATTGGGATTTGTACAATGTCAAAGCCAACATAAAAGCAAGAGAAAGGCCACATAATAGTGCAAAGATTAGTGGGAAGGTAGAAGATCGGGAAGCTTTTAAAAACCAACAGAAGGCAACTAAAGAAGTCATTCAGAAGGTAAAGATAAAATATTGTAAATGAGCTAGCCAATAACGTTAGAGAGGATACCAACAATTTCTTCAGATATATAAAGTGTAAAATAGAGGGAAGAGTGTATATTGGACCACTGGAAAACAATACTAGAGAGGTAGTAATGGAGAAACACAAAATAACGAATGAACAGAGTAAGTATTTTGCATCAGTCTTTACTATGGAAGACGCTAGCAGTATAATGGAAATTCCAGGTATCAGGGGGCATGAAGTGTGTGAAGTTACCATAACTAGAGAGAACGCTCTTGGGAAACTGAAAGGTCTGAAGGTAGATAAATCATGTAGACCAGTTGGTGCACACTTTAGTGCTCTTAAAGAGGTGGCTGAAGAGATTGTGGAGGCATTAGCAATGATCTTTCAAGAACCACTCGATTCTGGAATGGTTCTGAAAGACTGGAAAATTGCAAACGTCTCTCCGCTCTTCAAGAAGTGAGAGAGGCAGGAAAAAGGAAACTATTGGCCAATTAGTCTGACTACAATGGTTGGGAAGATGTTGGAGTTGATTACTAATGCTGAGATCTCAGAGTATTAGGAGGCACATGATAAAATAGTCCACAGTGAGCTATAGTCTTTAATGATTCCTCAGGGGAAAATCTTGCCTGACAAATATGTTGGAATTTGTCAATCATTGTTCTAAACTCCAGTGAGTACAGGCTCAGAGGTTTCAATCGCTCCTCATACATCAGGGAAATTTGACATCATCTAGAGTTTAATAGCTAGATCCCCTTAGGATTGATACACGGAGAGTTCTTGGGGGAAAAGGTCCATTGCTCTCTGAACGTGGCAACACAAGTGGATATAATGGTAATGAAAGCATTCAGCACATTTGCCTTCTTCATTCTACATGTTGGAGACTAAAGCTGACAAGGCATCTTGTAGCTTCATAAAACTTTGGTTAGGGCACATTTGGAACATAATGTACACTTCTGTTTGCAACTATATTGAAAGGATGGAGAGGTTCTGAAGAAGGTAAAGAGCTTCACCAGGATGTCACCTGGATTGGAGTTTATTAGCTCTGGGGAGAAGTTGGACAAACTTGGATTGTTTTCGCTGGAGTGTAGGAAGCTGAGGATAGAACTGATAGAAGTTTATAAAGTTACAGAATCATAGATCAGGAAGATAATCAGGATCTATTTTCCAGGGTAAAAATATCAAATGATAGTGAGAATAGTTTTAAGTGATAAGGGGAAAGTTTAAAGGAAGTTTGTTCACCGTTAAGCTACGATCTCTGGTTGTACTCCTACCCAACCTCAGTGGAAAAAGCTTGCTTCCATTTGTCCTATCTGTACCCCTCATAATTTCATGCACCTCTATCAAAACTCCTTTCGTTCTTCTTCGTTTAAAGGAAGAAGTTGGTGCCGGGCAGCTATTCAATCTTTCCTTATAACTAAGGTCCTTCAGATCCAGCAACATCCTTGTAAATTTTCTCTTCCCTCTTTCAACCTTGTTTACATCTCTCCAGAAGGCAGGTGACCAAAGCAGCACACAATAATCCAAATTGGGCCTCACTATCTTCTTATCCAACTTCAACATAACATCCTAACTCTTGCACTTGTTACATACCCCTGGGTAACTTGTGACTGTCTTATGACCATGATGTAATTGAGTATCTGGTGAGCATGATGTAATGGTCTTGTGATGGTGGGGTGATGTAATTTCCCGCCAGTGTGAGGTCACATGATGTAACTTTCCTGCCAGTGTGAGTTCATGTGATGACATGTTCTCAACAGGTATAAAACTGGAAAGCCTGCTGTGACACAGGAGTTTTCAGTTGAGACGTCGTTCAATTCGTCAGTTACTCCGTTATGCTGCGTATTTGGTCTTAAGACGCAGTTTCGTTTTAAAGTGGACTTTTACTTTCTATTGTAAGAGTCGTTGTGCCGGGAGTTTTTAAAACCACTGCCAGTTATGTTTGATGTATCTTTGATTTAATTTTAAAGTTTAAGTATTAGAGAGTGAAGATTTTACTGAAGTACGGGAACCTGAAGGATCGAGTAAAGTTGGTGTTGTCGACGGTTTAATACAGGATGGACCTTATTGGATCTTCGTTCAGGAAATAGAAACATAGAAACATAGAAAATAGGTGCTGGAGTAGGCCATTCGGCCCTTCGAGCCTGCACCACCATTCAATATGATCATGGCTGATCATCCAATTCAGAACCCTGTACCTGCTTTCTCTCCATACCCCCTGATCCCTTTAGCCACAAGGGCCATATCTAACTTCCTCTTAAATATAGCCAATGAACCGGCCTCAACTGTTTCCTGTGGCAGAGAATTCCACAGATTCACCACTCTCTGTGTGAAGAAGTTTTTCCTCATCTCAGTCCTAAAAGGCTTCCCCTTTATCCTTAAACTGTGACCCCTCATTCTGGACTTCCCCAACATCAGAAACAATCTTCCTGCATCTAGCCTGTCCAATCCCTTTAGAATTTTATACGTTTCAATAAGATCCCCCCTCAATCTTCTAAATTCCAGTGAGTATAAGCCTAGTTGATCCAGTCTTTCTTCATATGAAAGTCCTGCCATCCCAGGATTCAATCTGGTGAACTTCCTCTGTACTCCCTCTATGGCAAGAATGTCTTTCCTCAGATTAAGGGACCAAAACTGCACACAATACAATAGGTGTGGTCTCGTCAAGGCCTTCTACAACTGCAGTAGAACCTCCCTGCTCCTGTACTCAAATCCTTTTGCTATGAATGCCAACATACCATTTGCCTTTTTCACCACCTGCTGTACCTGCATGCCCACCTTCAATGACTGGTGTACAATGACACCCAGGTCTCGTTGCATCTCCCCTTTTCCTAATCGGCCAGTGTTCAAATAATAATCTGTTTTCCTGTTCTTCCAACCAAAGTGGATAACCTCACATTTATCCACATTAAATTGCATCTGCCATGAATTTGCCCACTCACCTAACCTATCGAAATCACCCTGCATCTGCTTAGCATCTTCCTCACGGCTAACATCACCGCCCAGCTTCGTGTCATCCACAAACTTGGAGATGCTGCATTTAATTCCCTCATCTAAATCATTAATATATATTGTAAACAACTGGGGTCCCAGCACTGAGCCTTGCGGTACCCCACTAGTCACTGCCTGCCATTCTGAAAAGGTCCCATTTACTCCCACTCTTTGCTTCCGGTCTGCCAATCAATTCTCTATCCACAGCAATACCATACCCCCAATACCATGTGCGTTAAGTTTGCACACTAATCTCCTGTGTGGGACCTTGTCAAAAGCCTTTTGAAAATCTAAATATACCACATCCACTGGCTCTCCCCTATCCACTCTACTAGTTACATCTTCAAAAAATTCTATAAGATTCGTCAGACATGATTTTCCTTTCACAAATCCATTCTGACTTTGTCCGATGATTTCACCTCTTTCCAAATGTGCTGTTATCATATCTTTGATAACCGACTCTAGCATTTTCCCCACCACCGATGTCAGACTAACCGGTCTATAATTCCCTGGTTTCTCTCTCCCTCCTTTTTTAAATAGTGGGGTTACATTAGCCACCCTCCAATCCTCAGGAACTAATCCAGAATCTAAGGAGTTTTGAAAAATTATCACTAATGCATCCATTATTTCTTGGGCTACTTCCTTAAGCACTCTGGGATGCAGACCATCTGGCTCTGGGGATTTATCTGCCTTTAATCCCTTCAATTTACCTAACGCCACTTCCCTACTAACATGTATTTCCCTCAGTTCCTCCATCTCACTAGACCCTCTGTACCTTACTATTTCCAGAAGATTATTTATGTCCTCCTCAGGGAAGACAGAACCAAAGTAGTTATTCAATTGGTCTGCCATGTCTTTGTTCCCTATGATCAATTCACCTGTTTCTGACTGTAAAGGACCTACATTTGTCTTGACCAATCTTTTTATTTTCACGTATCTATAAAAGCTTTTACAGTCAGTTTTTATGTTCCCTGCCAGCTTTCTCTCATAATCTTTTTTCCCTTTCCTAATTAAGGGCTTTGTCCTCCTCTGCTGGCCTCTGAATTTCTCCCAGTCCTCAGGTGTGCTGCTGTTTTTTGCTAATTTATATGTTTCTTCTTTGGACTTGATACTATCCCTAATTTCCCTTGTCAGCCATGGGTGCACTACCTTTCCTGGTTTATTCTTTTGCCAAACTGGGATGAACAATTGTTGTAGTTCATCCATGCGATCTTTAAACGTTTGCCATTGCATATCCACCATCAACCCTTTAAGTATCATTTGCCAGTCTATCTTAGCTAATTCACATCTCATACCTTCAAAGTTACCCTTCTTTAAGCTCAGAACCTTTGTTTCTGAATTAACTATGTCACTCTCCATCTTAATGAAGAATTCCACCATATTATGGTCACTCTTACCCAAGGGGCCTCGCACGACAAGATTGCTAACTAACCCTTCCTCATTGCTCAATACCCAATCTAGAATGACCTGCTCTCTAGTTGGTTCCTCGACATGTTGGTTCAGAAAACCATCCCGCATACATTCCAAGAAATCCTCTCCCTCAGCACACTTACCAATTTGGTTCACCCAATCTATATGCAGATTGGTCACCCATTATAACTACTGTTCCTTTATTGCATGCATTTCTAATTTCCTGTTTAATGCCATCCCAGCCTCACTACTACTGTTAGGTGGCCTGTACACAACTCCCACCAGCATTTTCTGCCCCTTAGTGTTATGCAGCTCTACCCATATCAATTCCACATCCTCCAGGCTAATGTCCTTCCTTTCTATTGTGTTAATCTCCTCTCTAACCAGCAATGGTACCCCACCTCCTTTTCTTTCCTGTCTATCCCTCCTGAATGTTGAATATCCCTGGATGTTGAGCTCCCATCCTTGGTCACCCTGGAGCCATGTCTCTGTGAACCCAACTATATCATATTCATTAATAACTATCTGCACATTCAATTCATCCACCTTGTTATGAATGCTCCTCACATTGATGCACAAAGCCTTCAAGCTTGTTTTTACAACACTCTTAGCCCTTATACAATTATGCTGAAAAGTGGCTCTTTTTGCCCTGGATTTCCCTGCCTGCCACTTTTACTTTTCACCTTACTACTTTTTGCTTCTACCCTCATTTTACACCCCTCTGCCTCTCTGCACTTGTTCCCATCCCCCTGCCACATTAGTTTAAAGCCTCCTGAACAGCAGTAGCAAACTCTCCCCCTAGGACATTGGTTCCAGTCCAGTCCAGTGCATCTGAGATAACTCCTGCCTGTAAGAGCAGAAAGGGTTGGGGCAGTGTTACTCACCAAGGAAAAGGTCAGTTCATTTAAGCTATTTTTGTTTCCTACATCATGAGTCTTTCGGGCAAGGCATATTTCCACTGGGATCAGCAGTACCATCATGTCATCGACGAATTTGTTACTTCAGGACAGTCTCTCCTAATTGTCTGTGTAAATCATTTGGCTTTTCGCATTTACCACTTTAAGAATTGTGTTCGCATTTATCACTTTATGAACTGTTCAAGTTGCCGTATAGCAGTTAACTTCTGGTTAAGTTAGTCATTTGTTTACTTTTCATTTTTGTTGAACAGAGTTAAATAAATGTTTTTTGTTTATAAAAAAAATGCTGTCTCAATTCTATATTCATTGTTGCCGGAGATGTATTGTAACAATTGGGGGCTCGTGGGATATGTTACATTTTTGAGTTTATGTGCTTGTTTAATTATCAGTCTGATTTGGAAAAGGGAAATTCCTGATTCTTTTGTTTGATTGGTTTGTGGGTGGTATTCGGCAACAATGAATATTGATGACTTTCTTGCATCGCCAGACCTGGAGTTATTTGCGAAGGCGAAAAAGAGTGATGTATCTGAGATTGCTAGCAGGTTGGAACTTAAAGGTATTTTGAAGGCTACAACAAAGCCTGTAATTCAGAGGAAAATTGTGAAACACTATATAAATTCAGGTGTTTTTGATGACGTGCAGTTAGATAGGTTCCCTGTAAGTGAAGCAGTGATCTAGTTACACCTGGAACAGGTAGCGTTAGAAAAGCTCAGAATAGAAGCTGAGTTAAAACAGAAACAATTGGAAGCTGACTTGCAACTAAGTTGGTTAGAAGCTGAAAATAAAAAGAGGGAAATTGAACTTGCAATGGCGGAATTAAGGTCCGAGTATCAGTCCTCTGGTTCTAAGAAACAGTTTGTTATTAGTAGAGAAGTTATATTAGCTCCTCCATTTAATGAAGCAGAAGTAGAGAAATATTTCCAACATTTTGAAACTGTTACTCTGATTTCAGAGTGGCCGAAAGAGAAATGGCCAGTGATGTTACAGAGTGTAATTAAAGGCAAGGCATGACAAGTTTATACAGCTTTAACAGCTGAGCAAGCACTTGATTATGATATTGTGAAGCAGCATATACTGAAAGCGTATGAACTTGTTCCAGAAGCTTGTAGAGAAACATTCAGAAATTTGAAGAAATCCGTGGAAAATACTTACGTGGAACTTGCCTACAATAAAGCTGTGTGTTTTGAGAGATGGGTTTCCTCTAAAAAATGTGAATGGGGAGTATAATAAATTAAAAGAGTTGATTTTAATGGAGGAATTTGAAAGGAACATCCCTGTTGAAGTAAGAACTTACTTAAATGAGAGGGACACTGCTACATTGCAGGAGTCTGCTATATTAGCAGATGTGTATGCTTTAATCCATAAGAGGAAATTTCCTCAGGGTAGAACTTTTAAAAGGAAAAATAGCACAGAGAGTCAAGGTAAACTAGAAATTAAATCAGACGTTAGTGAGAAAGGAAAGGAGGAAGGAAAATACGAAGGAAAGTCAGTTTGGTCCCATTTGTTATTATTGTAAGAAACCTGGTCACGTAATAGCTAATTATTTCTGATTGAAGAAGAAGAAGGAAACAGTCCCAGATGCTTGTGTGCAACATACTGAAACACCTGTAAATCCACAGGGTTTGATAAATACAAATGAAGCTTTGTCAGAGTCTGACCAAGCTAAGAGGGGATATGATCATTTTATAACCGAAGGATTTGTATCCTTGAAAGAGGGATCCACTCTGGTGCTAATAAAAATCCATAGGGATACTGGAGCTTCTCATTCACTAATGTTAGACAGTGTGTTAAAGTTTAGTGATGAGTCTGACACTGGTGAGGTAAACTATATACAAGGTGTTGGGAGTGCCCTTATGCCTGTACATTTGCATAGAGTAAATTTAAGGTCGGGGTTAGTTACAGGACCTGTTAAAGTAGGACTACAACCCAGCTTACCTGTGATTGATGTTTCTCTATTAGGGAATGACTTAGCAGGTGGACAAGTTTTTCCTGAAGTGCATTTGACAGTAAAGTCAGAGGAACCACGGATGGATACTAACACAGATTCCTCCTGTGTTGTGATTCAAGCTGTGGCTAAAAAGCTTGATGTGCAGAATGAGGTTGTTACCCATGACTGTTCATCTCAGGATTCAAATTTTGAGGATGTGTCAGAAACTTTCTTACCTTCATTGTTTGATCAAGATTCTTGGAGTAAGTCTGACCATGAAGATTTGTCTCTGTCTTGGAAGATCATAGTAGAGCAGAGTAGAGACCCTGAGATGATCAAATTAAAGGAACAAGCTCTCCTGGATAGTAAAATTGATAAGTTGCCAGTAGGATATTATTTTGAGAAAGGAGTATTAATGAGGAAGTGGAGATCACCTACAATTCCTGCAAGTGATAAATGGAAGGTTGTTCATCAGGTAGTTGTTCCTAAAGTTTATCGGAATGAGATTTTAACTTTAGCTCATAGTGTGCCCTTGGGTGGACTTCAAGGGGTGAAGAAAACTGTGGACAAGGTTTTAAACATTTTTACTAGCCTAGTTTGAGAAAAGATGTGGCAACATTTTGCAGAACTTGTCATACTTGCCAAATTGTGGGTAAACCTAATCAAGTTATTCCAGAGGCCCGCTGCAACCTATCCCCGCATTTGGTGAACCGTTTTCTAACATTATTGTAGATTCTGTAGGCCCATTAGCAAAAACTAAAGCTGGCCATGAATATTTGTTGACCATCATATGCACTGCGTCTAGGTTTCTAGAGGCAGTACCACTTAGGAATATAATGGCTAAAACTGTAACAAAGGCTCTTAAAAAATTCTTTACTTATTTTGGGTTACCTAAGGAAATACAATCTGATCAAGGTAGTAATTTTATATCTGGATTGTTTCAATAGATAGTTTATAAACAGGGAACTAAGCAGATTACCTCATCTGCATACCATCCAAAATCACAAGGGGTCTTGGAGAGGTTTCATTCTACCCTCAAGACTATCATTAGGACGTATTGTGTTGAAAATGGAAATGATTGGGATGAGGGCATATATTTACTTCTATTTGCAGTACGGTAGTCAGTACAGGATTCACTAGGTTTTTGTCCATTTGAACTTGTATTTAGGCATAGAGTTAGTGGACCTTTGGCCTTATTAAAAGAACAATGGATTAATAAAGAGGTACACGCTAATTTGCTGGATTACATTTTAAAATTTAAGGATAGATTACATAAAGCTTGTAGTTTAGTCAGGGAAAATTTAAAATCAGCTCAGGTGAAAATGAAAACCTGGTATGATAAAAAAGCTATAATGAGGTAATTTAAGTCTGGAGATAAGGTGTTGGTTCTTTTCTCAGTGCAAACAAATCCTTTACAAACTAGATTTCATGGTCCTTATGAAATTATGTCTAAAGTTAATGATGTGGATTATGCGATAAAAATGCCAGATCAAAGAGGGCCAACTCAGTTTTGTCATATAAATATGATAAAACCATGTTATGAGAAACAGTCTGCTACTATGACTATTGCCATCAATAATAATGAGTCTGATCTCACTAGGAAATTAATGGATGATTCATCTGAAGCTCATTTTAAACCCAGTATTATTTCTGCCAGATTACCAAACTCAACAATTCTGGAAAATATTGATGAGAAATTAGCTCATTTATGGCCAGAGCAGAAGCAGCAGATAAAGTAATTAATTTTTAAATATAGGGATTTATTTCCAGACGTCCCTAAAAGAACCACAGTAGCTTCACATGATGTAGATGCTGAAGATGCCAAACCCATAAAGCAACATCCATATCGGATGAACATGGAAAAATGTGAACTTGTTAAGAAAGAAATTATGTATATGTTAGAGAATAATATTATTAGACCTTCTAGTTTTAACTGGAGTTCACCTTGTGTTCTGGTGCCTAAGTCAGACGTAGTATTCAGTTTTGTACTGACTACAGGAAAGTGAAAGCTGTAATAAAAACAGATGCGTATTCAATCCCTAGAGTGGATGATTGTGTGGATAAAGTTTATTACAAAGATTGATTTGTTGAAAGGGTATTGGTGTGTTCCATTGACAGATAAAGGTAGAGAGATTTCTGCATTTGTAACCCCATCTGGGTTATATGAATATAATGTTCTTCCTTTTGGGATGAAGAATGCCCCAGGTACTTTCCAGCAGATGATTAATTCTGTGATTCATGGGTTAAAAGATCCAGCTGCCTATATTGACAATTTAGTTACAGGAAGTGATACTTGGGAAGCACTTGTTACTGCGGTGGAGAAACTATTTGAAAGGCATTCAAAAGCTCACTTAATTATTAACTTAGCTCAAAGTGAATTTGGTCATGCCACTGTGACTTTCCTTGGTTATGTTTTGGGTCAAGGTGAGTTAGCTCCTGTTCAGGCAAAAGATCGGGCTATTTTAGAGGTCCCCAGTCCAACTGGTAAAAAAAACTCTCAGAAGATTTTTGGGAATGGTTGGATATTACCGAAAATTTATAAGAATTTTGCTAATATTGCTCTTCCATGAACTAACCTCTTGAAGAAAAATGAAAAGTTTGTGTGGACAGTGCTTTGTCAGGAGGCATTTGAGAAATTGAAAGCTGTGCTATGTCATCGACCTGTGCTCAGGGCACCTGACTTTGAAAAACCATTTTCATTAGCTGTAGATGCTAGCGATGAGGCTGCAGGAACAGTACTACTTCAAAGGAATGAGGAAGACGAGGTTGATCAACCAGTAGCTTACTTTTCTAAGAAATTTAATAAGCATCAAAGAAACTATTCAACTATAGAAAAGGAATTATTATCCCATGTGTTGGCTTTACAACATTTTAATGTATATGTTGGTACAACTCAAAAACCACTCATAGTTTACACTGATCATAATCCATTAGTGTTTCTGAGTAAGATGAAAAACAAAAATAGAATGTTACTAAATTGGAATCTGATGTTACAGGAGTATAATATTTTGATAACTCATATTAAAGGCAAAGGTAATGTGATTGCTGACTGTCTATCTAGATGTTGAATGTACAATGTAATTTTCTTTATGGAGTGATATTTTAACATTTGTAACACTCCTACTGTATATTAATTTGTAAGGTGCTGTATGATAATACTATGTATATTGTGTATGTTGTAGATTTTATACATTCGTTTTTTTATGTAATTGGTTAATTGTTAAAATTTTGCTCATGACAGACCAAAAAAGTATTTTTGGAGGGAGGTGTTACATACCCCGTGGGTATCTTGTGACTGTCTTATGACCATGATGTAATTGAGTATCTGGTGAGCATGATGTAATGGTCTTGTGATGGTAGGGTGATGTCATTTCCCACCAGCGTGAGGTCAGATGATGTAATTTTTCCGCCAGTGTGAGGTCACATGATGACATGTTCTCAACAGGTATAAAACTGGAAATCCTGCTGTGATTCAGGAGTTTTCAATTGAGACATCTTTCAATTTGTCAGTTACTCCGTTATGCTGCGTATTTGGTCTCATGCAGCAGTTTCGTTTTAAAGTGGACTTTTACTTTCTACCGTAAGAATTGTTGTGCTGGCAGTTTTTAAAATCACTGCCAGTTATGTTTGATGTATATTTGATTTAATTTTAAATTTTAAGTATTGGAGAATGAAGATTTTACCGAAGTACGGGAACCCGAAGGATCGAGTAAAGTTGGTGTCGTCAGAGGTTTAATACAGGATCGACCTTATTGGATCTTCATTCAGTGAATAGTAACCTGCATCTGAGCTAACCCCTGCCTGCAAGAGCAGAAGGGGTTGGGCCACTGTTATTTGCCAAGGAAAAGGTCAGTTCCTTTAAGCCGTTTTTATTTCCTACATCATGAGTCTTTCGGGCAAAGCATATTTTGGCTGGGATCAACAGTAATGTCACGTCGTCAAGGAATTCATTACTTCACAAAAGTCTCTCCTAATTGACTGTATAAATCATTTGGACTTTTGCATTTACCACTTTAAGAACTGTTCGAGTTGCTGTATAGCAGTTAACTTCCGGTTAAGTTAGTCATTTGTTTACTTTTCATTTTTGTTGAACAGAGTTAAATAAATATTTATTTGTTTATAAACAAAACCTGCCTCAATTCGATATTAATTGTTGCCAGAGATGTATCATAATAATTGAGGGCTCGTGGGATATGTTCCGTTTTTGAGTTTATGTGCTTGCTTAATTGTCGATCTGATTTGGAAAAGGGAAATTCCCGATTCTTTCATTTAATTGGTTTGTCAGTGGTATTCGGCAACAATGAATATTGATGATTTTCTGGCATCACCGGACCCGGAGTTATTAGCGAAGGTGAAAAAGAGTGATGTATTTGAGATTGCTAGCAGGTTGGAACTTAAAGGTATTTCAAAGGCTACAACAAAGCCTGTAATTCAGAGGAAAATCGCGGAACACTATATAAATTTGGGTGTTTTCGATGACGTGGAGTTAGATAGGTTCCCTGTAAGTAAAGCTGTGATCCAGTTACACCTGGAACAGGTAGCATTAGAAAAGCTTAGAATAGAAGCAGATACGTATCATGACACACTCAATATATTTTTTAAATAAAGGTCAATGTGCCAAAAGCTTTCTTTATGACCCTATCTAACTGTGACACCACTTTCAGCAAATTATGGACCAGTATTCCCTTTGTTCTACCACACTCCTCAGTGCCCTACTGTCCTTTGTGTAAGAACTACCCTGGTTGGTGCTTCCGGTGCAAAACATAGAAACATAGGAAATAGGTGCAGGAGTAGGCCATTCGGCCATTTGGCCATTTAGCCAAAACTTCACACTTGACTGCATTAAATTCCATCTGCCGATTTTCAGCCCATTTTTCCAGCTTTTGCAGATCCCTCTGCAAGCTATGAAATAATTCCTCACTGTCCACAACACCACCAATCTTGGTGTCATCTGCAAATTTGCTGTTCCATTTAACCACATTATCATCCAGATAGTTGATATAGATGTGAACAACAGCACCATTCCCTGTGGAACTCCATGGGTCACAGGCCTCAAGTCAGAGAGGCAACCTTCTCCTACCACTCACTGGCTTCTTCCACAAAGCCAATGTCTAATCCAGTTTGCTACCTTATCTTGAATGCCAAACAACTGAAGCTTATTGACCAATCTCCAAAGCTGGTTTTCATCAAGTGCCTTGCTAATGTCTATGTAAACAACATCCACTACCTTGTCTTCATCCAATTTCCTGGTAAACTCCTCAAGAAACTTTATAAGATTGGTTAGACTTGAACTACCATACCCAAAGCCATGCTGACTATCTTTAATTAGTCCATGTCTATCCAAATATTAGATATATCCAGTCCCTTAGAATACATTCCAATAACTTTCCTACAACTTATGTCAGACTCACTGCTCTATAATTTCCTGGTTTATGTTTAGAGCCTTTTTTAAACAACAGAACAACATTGGCTATGCTCCAGTCCTCTGATAGCTCCTCTGTCACTAAGGATGATTTAAATACGTATGCCATGGCCCTGGTAATTTTTGCACTTGCTGCCTATAGAGACAAAGGGAAAAACTCAGCAGGCTATGGCGGTTTATCCACACTGATTTGCCTCAGGGTAGCAAATACTTTCTCCTCTGACAGGTTGACATTTCATGGAGTTCAGAGGCAGGAAAATGTGCTGAGCTTTCCACTAGAAATCGGTGTCCCATCAGTGGGTCAGACCCTGCACTGGGTGAGAGCAACATTAGAGAGGGGTTTCTTTACCCTTGTCAACTTGCCGCAGGGCTCTGTACTGTTGTGGAGCTTCAGGGTATTCCTGCTGCCCTGACTCTTCCCAGAGAAAACATGAATCAGACATTTCAGTGGAGACATCAAGTCAATCAATGAGAAACCTACTGTCAGATACTTGTAGATGCACATCAAACACTGGATGCTTGCCAGATGTTGTAATTCCACATCTGTAATGTCCTGTATCATTAGAGACAAGCTTCTCCATAGTAACAGTAAATATTCCCTGGGATGTGTTATCTCTGATTGTCATTCTTCCATACTGCTCAATTGGCTCATTTGTATTCACTAATGACGTGCACTGACGAACCCACATGTGGCACAAATACTTTGTGTCTGAATGGTACATTGGTACATAGTGACAATCGATTGTGATCGCTCTTCCCACAACTGCTCTTACTTTATCTTCTGCTCATAAAGCACCCGGAACTGAGGGAGCAGTTCTTCAGAAAATGGACAGACAAAATAAAATTTACACAAGCAGATTCAAGATTGTAGCTTGTTTAATGTTATTCCCTGTGTGTGTAAATGAGAATGAAATCATTGTTATTCTGGATTCAATGCAGCACAAAAAAAAAGATATAGAACACAATAATACACAAAAAAGTCTTATATCAGCTGTCATTGTGTTCCAAGCATTCTTCCCACACTGTCAATTGGCATAAATGAATTCCACATAGACTGAGAAGACAGCAGCATCATCCATCATCACGTGCTCACAGCTTTTCACATGTAGTGATTTTTATTTGATTGGAGTCATCATTGTCACTGCCCACTAATGTCTCAGTGTGTTTCCACATTTCTGAGTCAATAGATTACTGATCCAGTCACATTCCAGACAGGTGAGCACAAGATCAGTTGGGGGTGGGGGGAATAACATACTGGAGGTGACTGTGTGAGATAGGATCCAGCTAAATTTGCAATGACTTTGTCAGTCAATGTGATTTTTCTGCATGCAAAATCTTTGTTCAAAAAAATTCAACTGAGTTTTTTTGAAGAGATGATCAAAGGAATTGCTGAGGACAGGGCAGTAGTGTTTAGCACATGAATTTAGCAAGGTACTTGACAAGATCTTGCTTAGCAGACTGATTTGTAATGTGAGATCACATGTTAAGCTAGCGGGATGGATACCAAATAGGGTTGGTGAAAGGAATCAAATTGTGGTGGTGGAGTGTGGGTTTTTCTGACAAATTCAGACTTTATCACCAGTGCTGTTATTTGTTAGCCTCTATTACTTGTTATCAATATTAATAATTTAGAATGAAAATGTAGGTGACATAATAAGTAAGTTACAGGTGACAGTGTAGTGCTGTGGGCAGTGGAAAAAGTTGTGTAAGTTTACAAGAGGATCTCAAAACTGAGCCAGTGTTCAGCACCATTACTCAGTGCCAGCAAGCTCCCCCCACCTGAGCCTGTCCTGCATGCTTGCATTTGACCCGTCTCCCTCTCTTCTCGGTTCTACCATCAGGTGGAAGGTGCAGGAGTCCTGGGTGCCACACCACAGGGTTCGTCAGCAGTTGGTGCCAGGCAGCTATCGGGCTCCTGGATTGGTTTCACTCATCTCAGTGCTGAACTGACTCTGCAGCTGTGAACTCACTTTCAGGGACTCTGCGTCTCATTTTATGTATTATTTGCTTACATATTTTTACTATTTGCATTGTTACATACATCGTGGGTATCTTGACATTGTCTTCCGGCCATGATGTAATTGAGTATCTGGTGAGCGTGATGTAATGGTCTTGTGATGGTGGGGTGATGTAACTTCCTGCCAGTGTGAGGTCACATGATGTAATTTTCCCACCAGTGTGAGGTCATGTGACGGTCTGTTCCAACAGGTATAAAATGGGGAAAGCCTGCTGTGACACAAGAGTTTTTGTTGGAATGTTGTTTAAGTTGTCCGTTACTCCATTATGCTGTATATTTGGTTTCATGACGCAGTTTTGTTTTAAAGTGGAGTTTTGCTTCTTACTGTAAGGTACATTGTCGTTGGGCCGGCAGTTTTGAAAATCACTGCCAGTTATGTTTGATGTATCTTCAATTTAATTTTAAAGTGTAAGTATTGGAGAGTGACGATTTTACCGAAGTACGGAAACCCGAAGGATCGAGTAAAGTTGATGTTGTTGGCGGTAATACAGGATCAACCTTACTGGATCTTCATTCAGGGAATAGTAACCTGCATCTGAGGTAGTCCTTGCATTGTAAGAGCAGAAAGAGTTGGGCACAGCATTATTCACCAAGAAAAAAGTCAGTTCCTTTAAGCCGTTTTGATTTCCTTCTTTGTGAATCCTTCGGGTGAGGCATATTTCAACTGGGATCAACAGTAATGTTATGTCATCGAGGAATTCGTTACTTCAGGAAAGTCTCTCTTAAATGACTGTATAAATCATTTGGACTTTCACATTTATCACTTTAAGAACTGTGTTCACATTTATCTCTTTAAGAACTGTTCGAGTTGCCATATAGCAGTTAACTTCCGGTTAAGTTAGTCGTTTGTTTACTTTTCATTTTTATTGAGCAGAGTTTAAATAAATGTTTCTTTGCTTGTAAAAAAAACCTGTCTCATTTCTGTATTCATTGTTGCTGTATTGTAACAGCACAACTTATCTTCTTCTGCACTTTGGATGTTTGTTGTGTGTGTGGTTTGTTGTGGATTTCATTGTATTTCTTTGTTTTGTTGGCAAAAGTATGGTGGATGGTCACAGTCTTTATCCCAGAGTGTGTGTGTGGCCTCCATCGGTCGTGGTCAACCATGGGTACTGGACCTCTTGTTGTCATTGAGAGTGTCTTCTCCAGGGTGCAAGCCAGGGCAGAGTTGATATGGAGATCCGTCTGTTGTCCATGCAGTGGGACCCCCCTCTCCATGCTGATGACAGGTCCAAAGGAACGACAAAAGTCGATACAGTTTGGTGCCAGCAGCATCGCAGGAGTGGCCGTGCTGGTGCTGGGTACAGCAGTCAGCCGCCTTCCGGACTCCGACTCCGGATTTTTCCTTGGGGTTTACTCCCAAAGCCTTTCCTGTGAGCGGGTATAGCCGCAAGGCAGAGGAGATTTGAAATTGGAGTTATCCCCCTCCTAGATGAGCTACCATCCATGGTTAATGAGCCCCATCTGTGCAATGAGCACAACTAGTTTTAAGGTGCCAGTGGTCCGCCTTTGCCCCTTCTCCCATCAGTGAGAACAGCTCCAGCGGGCATAAGAACTATGCAACACGTGAAGGCCAGGAGTTGGACTTGGTTGTCAGAGGCTGTTTGAGACACACACTGTGAAGAGCATTTGTTTAGCAGTGGGAGCTCATCCCCACTACCACCCTTCAGCTATGACAACCTTTGGAGCCAAAAACTAGAGACCCTACTCTGAAAGTGAGAGGGCAAAGTCTGAGAGGGGCTGGAGGGGCAGTATTTTCCAAACAGAGCAGTGTGTACATGGAAAAAGATGCCAGAGGAAGTACCAGAGGTGGACACAAATACATTGCTTAAAATACATTTGGGCAAGATCATGTATAGGAAAGATTTAGATGGATATGGGACAAATGTAGGGAAATGGGAGAAGCTCAGGAAGACACTGTGGTCAGCATGGATGATTTGGGCCGAAGCTCCTGTTTGCATAACCTATAACTCTTTGATTCTGCAGAATCCTCTCTAAACTGGAACACACTTCTGAAAGTTTAAAACTCAGAATTCTATTCCATTGCCGCTTATGAGACCACAGCCAGTCAGAGTGCACCTCAATTTCAAAATCCAAAGTTCAAAGTACATTCATTATCAAATATATCTATTATATACAATCTTGAGATTTGCCTCCTTACAGCCAGCTGCAAACCAAAAGAAAATCACTAGAACTGACTAAAAAAAAGATGCTCTAACACCCAATGTGGAGAACCTTTATAAGGCACTGGAGAGGCCTCACCTTGATTGTTGTGAACAGTTTTGGTTCCTCGTCTCAGAGAAGATGAGCTGACATTGTGGAGGGTTCAGAGGAGGTTGACAAGGATGATTCCAGGAATGAAAGGGTTTTCATACAAGGAATATTTGATAGCTCTGGAACTGTACTTGCTGAAATTTAGAAGGATGAGGGCAATCTCATTGAAACCTTTCGAATGTTGAAAGGCCTAGACAGAGTAGATGTGGAAAGGATGTTTCCCATGGTGGGGGAGTCTAGGACAAGAGGCCACAGCCTCAGGATAGAGGGGTGTCCATTTAAAACAGAGATGTGGAGAAATTTCTTTTGCCAGAAGGTGGTGAATTTGTGGAATTTGTTACATTTGAATTACTTCTGAATTTAAATAATCATACTAACGTTTGACAGTTATGCAGAAAAGCATCTGAACACACAACACATCGAACCTTGAAGTGGATGGACCACAGCAGCAGAGGACCATGAACAAACACTCAGTGGCAAGTTCATTGGGTATAGGAGGTACCTAATAAAATGGCCACTGAATGTTTCAAGGCTATAACTTGTGAGATACCTGTCACATGTTCAGTAGCTTTCAGCAGGAAATCAAATTATGACCAGGTTCAATGACAAGCTGTAGAGAGGGAGACATTTTGCCCTGAAGTCAAATACTTGTAGATGTACATTAAATCTCGGATCGGCACCTGGTATTGAAATTCCACAGCTGTACCATCCTGTATCTCCAGAGTGAAGATTCTCCATAGTAACAGTAAATATTCCCTGTTCTGGGTTATCTGTGATTGACAATCGTCCACTTCATCTGTGTTGCTCTTTTGTTTCCACTAAAACTGAACAGTGACGAGTCTGTCCATGGCACCAGTACTTCGTGTGTGCGGTACTTTGCTCCATAGTGACAATCCATTGTGATCACTCTTCCCACAACTCCTCTTAAATATTTTGCTGCCCACAATGCACCTGAAACTGTGGGAGGCATTTTCAGACCTGAGGGAAAAGGAACAATTAAGTGCAAACAGATAACTTTGAACATGCTGGTAAAAACAGGTCTAGGTCACGTCCAGCGTGTGGCACGTGTTGCCACTGCCAATGATTTTGGTCTGAAGTGCAGTCAGTGCTGTTACTGTGTCAGTGCCCTCTCCCCTATGTCAGTACATTGTGGGTTCACTTCCCAC
The DNA here is from genome assembly GCF_048418815.1 of Hemitrygon akajei. Lineage (NCBI taxonomy): Eukaryota > Metazoa > Chordata > Chondrichthyes > Myliobatiformes > Dasyatidae > Hemitrygon > Hemitrygon akajei. Next base: position 40,531,710 of record NC_133150.1, on the reverse strand, counting down.
TCCAGAGTCCTGAGCAGAAACCCAGGGCTGACCTTCTAGTGCAGTACTGAGGGACAGCCGCAATTTTGAATTTTCAGTTATCTCAGATGTACACAAAGATCCCAGCTAATTAATTTGGGATGCTCCCAGATTTGAGTGTGTGCTTCAGATTTTGGGGAACTCTGGGGTTGAGATGGAGCTCGGTATGATCATTTAAGGTCATATTTCAATTCTCCACATAAGGCTAATATTCTGACTTCCTCATCACTTACAGACAAGTTTATAAACTACAGAAAGAAACCCCTCATGATGTCTGTAACTGTGCCCTCTGGTTATGGTACAAATTCTGTATTTTGTACCTGTCAAGCATTTCTATGTGCAGTTAGAAGGTGGTTGAACAGTGTTCATTACCACTTTGTGTCTAGAAATCCAGCTGCGATTTCAATTTCTGTAAGGATACATTGAGAGTTTAAATCCAATGAATTATTTATGTCTGGAATAAAAAAAATCACACATTAATAATGATAAAGTTCAACTACCAGATTGTCAAAATCCCATCTGGATCGGAAAGGCCTTTCAGGACAGAAATCTCTCATCCTCACTGTTGGGCTCAAGTTATACCCTGTGTTCGTTTGGAAGAGAGACAACCGACACCTGATTATAGTGAAACGTGGCTTTATTGGCAGAATCGTAACTGGCACAGTGAATCGACGGAGTCATTGGAGAAGGCGCACTTTCCGACTTCCCCTTACAATCTGCTCTTATTTATATCCCTTTTTCCCCCCAGCACAACCCCCCGCTACATATTAGGTAATATCGGGCACTTGTGTCCATCTTATTGGCCTGCTGCCATATACTCACGAGTTACCTGTTTCTTTTGTTTACTGAATTGCGTGACACTAGTAGTTTCGGTGCAGCGGAGTCCCCAGTTTCGCTCCCCCCTCCCTCGCATTCCGGCCTCCTAATATTACGTGAGCCACTCCTGACCTGTAATGGCAGTCTCGAATTAACCCTAACATTAACCCTAACACTCACCCACCCTGGTTTACCTTTGACTCCACATCTAGTAATGTTCTTCACTAATTACCCCACTGAAACAGCCCAGGAAAGACTCTGATTTCAACACAATTACGCCAATTGTTGTAGTGATTCCTGCAGACTCCAGCAATGGTAGACCTTTTTCATTTTTCAATCTTTTTTATTGATTTCCAAATAAAGAATATATAAATCGGAAGAGGAGTTTAACAAGTAGATAATATAAAAGACATATAAACAGCAATAGTAAAAACAGAAAGTATATCATGTTAAAATCAAATAGATAAAATATTATGCCGTTATATATACAATGGTCAAAAAGAACTACAACTCCTCATAGCAATCATAAAAAAAGATTGGAAATTTTATTAATAAGGGAAAAAAAACACTAACTAAACTAAAACAAAAAAAAAGAGAAAGAGAAAAAAAAGAAAAGAAAAAGAAAGATTGGGCAGTCCAATTGAGGATAAAATTAGAAAAAAAGAGAGAGAAAAAAAACACATCCTTCCAATCATCTCCGAACCTTCATGGATAAGGATTTTCCCCAAAGAGAATAAAGAAAAACAAATAAATAAAAATAAATTAAATCATGTGAAAACATTGAATAAAGGGTCACCAGACTTGTTCAAAATTAAAGGATGTATCAAATGTCCAGCTTCTAATTTTCTCCAAGCTTAGACATGACATAATGGAGGAGAACTAATAGAAAACAGTAAGCGGGTTAGATTCTTTCCAGTGTAGCAAAATAGCTCTCCTAGCCAGTAAAGTTGAAAAAGCTATCACATGTTGGGCGGAAGCAGATACTTTGCTTGCTTCCTCTGGAATAATCCCAAAAATTGCTGTAAGTGGATTAGGTTGGACATCCATATCTATAACTTTAGATAATATTCCAAACACATCCCTCCAAAAATTATTTAAACTTACATATGACCAAAACATATGAGTTAGAGTAGCCACTTCTGCGTTGCATCTGTCACAAATACGGCTTATATTAGGAAAAATATGCGCCAATTTATCTTTGGACATATGGGCCCTGTACACTATCCTTAATTGACTTAAGATATGGCATGCGCAGATAGATGAATTATTGACTAAATAATAAATTTTACTCCATCGATTATCTGAAAGTGAATGTTGAGGTTCTACTTCCCAGGTGCGTTGAACCCTATCATTAGGCGACATGCGAGCATTCAATAACTGTTTATAAATGATAGCTATTAATCATTTTTGAAAAGGTTTAAACTGAAAAATAACATTAGCCAAATTTAAAGAGCAGGCCAAGGGGTAATACGGTAAAAAATCACGTAAAAAATTCCTAACCTGTAAATACCTGAAAAAATGTGTATTGAAGGTATCATATTTATCCATTAACTGTGAAAAAGACATTAAACAGTCTTGTAAAAACAAACCTAAAAAAGTTTTTATTCCCTTAATTTTCCATGTTAAAAAAGCCTTATCCAAAGTTAATGGTTTAAAAAAGAAATTAGAATAAATATTACTAGAAAGTAAAAAATCATTTAATTCAAAAAATCTACGAAATTGAAACCAAATTTTTTAAATATGTTTAACAATAGGGTTAAGAGCTTGTCTACCTATTCTGGAGAGAGAAAACGGAAGAGGAGCTCCTAATAAAGAAGCTAATGAAAACCCCATTACTGAATTTTCGTCCAACTGTAAGCATGAAGGGCGATCTCGGTCGTCTATATCATAAATCCAAAAAGTAATATAACAAATATTAATTGCCCAATAATAAAATCTAAAGTTTGGTAAAGCCAGTCCTCCATCTTCTTTTGATTTTTGCAATAAAAGTTTATTCACTCTAGAGCTTTTATTATTCCAAACATAAGACAAAATCAGAGGATCTATTTTATCAAAAAATGTTTTTGGAACAAAAGAGGGAACTGCTTGAAATATATATAAAAATTTTGGTAGAATAACCATTTTTATAGCATTTATTCGACCTATCAATGACATCGACATAGATGACCATTTAGAAAGCGCCTGTTAAGTATATTCAACTAAAGGGAAGAAATTATGCCCATATAGGTCTTTAAAAATTTTTGTAATTTTGATACCAAGGTAAGTAAAATGGTTTTTGGCAATATTAAAAGGTATTTGATCAGAATAATCAGAATAATTATTAATAGGAAATAATTCACTTTTAAGTAAATTAAGTTTATATCTAGAAAAAGTACCAAATTCTATAAATATAGATAACACAGTAGGAGCAATGGTAGACCTGATGTTCCAGCTTAACAGCTTGCAGGAAATTTCTCCAACTGGACATTTTCTCCCCAACCCCATTTTTCTACACGTTATTCCCCTTTTCTCCTTATCTGCTTCCACCTCTCACCTACCTCCAAACAACACCCCTTTCCCTCCCCATTCCATTTGCCTGTCATGCTTCACCTCTCCACAGTCCCCAACCACCAAGTGGACCCAGTCTCACACCTCCCTCTCTTCTATTTACACTATCACCCTCTCCATTCATACTTGATGCAGAGCGTCGATCCAAACCATTAACGTTTCCTCTCCATCTGACAGATGCTGCTTGATCCGTTGAATTCCTCCAGGAGTGTACTCTGAACCCCAGTTTCTGACATCTTTACTGTCTGCAGCTATTCAAGCACTGTTGAGGTAATTGTGTACGACCCCCAAACCAACACCGATTGTGCAAATTCCCAGTGCAGTTTGTCACTTACCGGATAGAAAAGCAGTCAAAAAAATTGAAGACCACATCTTATTTTTTTTCACAGAGAACCAGACAGGACCTGTCTGTCCTCAGCAAGCAATAACTGAAATAAAAATGAGGAAGAAGGAAGCAGGAAGTTTGATTAAAAAAAAACAAGGGTGACGCAAATGGTGTGTGGTGTGTGACATCTGAAAGGCTTTCAGCTATATTAGCAAGACAGAAATTGTGTTGCCTTTATGGCATTTGTTTAGTTTATAATATTTTCACTTAGTAATTCATTTGTTAGCATTTTTTAGTTAAAGTTAGGATTGTTTAAAGTAAATTTGTTGTCTGTGATATATCGCGGCATGCGATGACATCACATCCAGTTTCGCCGCGTCTTGTGGGAAAATACCGGTTTGGAGAAACGGGAAGGAGGGGGCACACATGTGCGAGATCAGCGCAAGAGAAGTTGTCTCTCTACGCATTAGAAACATAGTGAAGCAACGCCGTAAGTTAACGAGATAATCGATATGTTGAATTAAAATGTTAACGCTGATTCTGTTAAAAGTAATGACAGTTGATAAGGTTTATGTTTTCGTTAGTTAAAGAGTTGCGGATAATTTGTGTTGAAGTGTATTTAAATCAGTCAATGGCGTAAGTAGATTCTGTCTGTATGCTGCACTTTTATGTAATGTAGTTGTTGTAGTTTTACTTTTGCAAGTATTCACGATGTAAATGTGATATCAAGAAGGAAACAAATACTGTACAAATCTTGTATTGTTTTATCAACAGTTTTCACCATACGTTAATGTGGAAGAGTGAACAGTAAATGGTTAATCTTACTGCGATCCTGTTTTCATTGACGACGGTTTACCTCGGTGTTTAGTTCAGCGTTCTCTTACACCTGAGCGAGAACACTATAGAAATATTTAACTGATTCCCAGACTGAACATAATGGTGAGAAGAATTAAAATATTGGACACAACCAACAGCAAGTGTTCTAATCTGAAGCAACAGTAAATGGTTCGAGGAAGCAGATTAATCTATAATGTTGACCACTCTGCCTCTGCAAAGCCCAACTGATTCATCCAGATCTTTTATTTTTTGCCTGATTTAACATGTTAGCCATGTTGAGTCATTAGGGAAGGTGTTCATGGTGAATAGTTAATGGTAGAAAGGGTAAGAGCTTATGTGGAGCTTAGGAGGCAATGGCACCTAACAGTGACTCCTTTGCTTGCATTTTCGGAAACAGCTCTATTTCTATCTTTGATATCTCTATTTTTTCCCTTTCAAGGTTCTTTTGAAGACCCTGATCTGGAGTTACACATTGACTTTGATTCGTTGCAAAAATGCGACCTGTTCTCAGGGTCTCACGACTGACCACTATTCAATACACCAAGGAAGCGGCCTAGAAGTTTACCGTGCCTTCAGGGTTCCTGAATTTCATGGCTCTGGAGGTGAGTGGACTCGAGATCGGTGCCACTGCCTGACGTGTAGTGGGATCACAAGGAAGATTTAAAGCAGCAAGTTGGCTGCTGGCTGTGTGTCCAGAGACCCAAGTTCTTTGGCAACAGAGCTCAGAAAAAGTGACGCAACAGACTTTTTTTTTGTAATTTATTTTTTATTTAAGTTCATCATCAAACCAACATTTCCATAAGATGTATTTCAGATATTGTACATATATATCATATATGCCACAAATCTCCATATAATATTTATCTGAGTTATTCATCTATAAAAAAGAGGAAAGAAAGAACAAGTGAAAGGAGAAATATACCAGCAGTATATTCATTAAATATTTATCTCTTTTCAACCATTCTTGAGGTATATACGCAACAGACTTTTAACATCATAAATCAGTGAGTTGTTTGTTATGTCTCCCCTCTCTCTGTGAAATGGGGACACCTCTTTTCCCTTATTAGGGTGAGAGAGAACCTGTGATATGTCGATTTACTGATTGAACGAGTAATCTTTGTGGTACTGCAAGCCTCTGTCTTTATTGATGCTTTGCTGCACTGTTGATTGCTCGGTGGGGGGCGCTGATGCTTTTTTTCTGGTGGGTGGGGGGTTGTTGCTTATGCATGGGTGGGGGTAGCTGCGGGGGGCTTTGGGTTTCCAGCATTTAACTGTCATTCGTTCTTCGGGGCACTCCTCTGTTTTCATGGGTGGTTGCGAAGGAAAAGAATTTCAGGATGTATATTATATACATTTCTCTGGCATTAAATGTGCCTTTGAAAACTTGGAGTGTTTTTGTGACTGTGAGTAGAAAGTTACATCACCCCTAGTCCAACCAACAGGAGCATTCAATGGGTCTGGGTCTGTACTTACTGGAGATTAAAAGAACAAGGGGGTATCTCATCAAAACCTATTAAATACTGAAAGGCTTAGATGCAGTGCATGTGGAGAGGATGTTTCCTGTAGTTGGGGAGTCTACGACCAGCAGGTACAGTCTCAGAGTACAAGGACGTTCCTTTAGAACAGAGATGAGGAAAAATTTCTTCAGATGTAGTGTGGTGAATCCATTAATTCACTACCACAGGTGGTTGTGGAGACCAAGCCATTATTTAAAATGGAGGTTGATCGGTTCTTGATTATTGAAGGTGTCAAAGGTTATGGGGAGAAGGCAGGTGAATGGGGTTGAGAGGGCCTAAATTTGCACCTATGCCTTTTGGTCTTATGGTCCTCTAATACAGGCACAAATCTGGTGAATCTCTTCTGCAACTTGAATTCTTGAATGCTCAATGCTTGTCCAATGTCATAAGGTCTCTTTACCACCTACTTTACCATCTCCCTCTGTTCCAAATCTCAGGGAGTTTAGGACTTGCACCCCAAGATCCATACATCATTCTGGAGGTGCCTTGGTGATAATTCAGTCAAATATGAGACACGAAAAAGACATGACATGAGACTTGATGAAAGGTCTTGGCCCAAAAAGTCAACTGTTTACTCTGTTCCATAAATTCTGCCTGGTCTGATGAGTAAAATAAAATTTACACAAGCAGATTCAAGATTGTAGCTTGTTTAATGTTATTCCCTGTGCGTGTAAATGAGAATGAAATCATTGTTATTCTGGATTCAATGCAGCACAAAAAAAATAAAAGATATAGAACACAATAATACACAATAAAGTCTTATATCAGCTGTCATTGTGTTCCAAGCATTCTTCCCACACTGTCAATTGGCATAAATGAATTCCACATAGACTGAGAAGACAGCAGCATCATCCATCATCACGTGCTCACAGCTTTTCACATGTAGTGATTTTTATTTAATTGGAGTCATCATTGTCACTGCCCACTAATGTTTCCACATTTCTGAGTCAATAGATTACTGATCCAGTCACATTCCAGGCAGGTGAGCACAAGATCAGTTGGGGGTGGGGGGAATAACACACTGGAGGTGACTGTGTGAGATAGGATCCAGCTAAATTTGCAATGACTTTGTCAGTCAATGTGATTTTTCTGCATGCAAAATCTTTGTTCAAAAAAATTCAACTGAGTTTTTTTGAAGAGATGATCAAAGGAACTGCTGAGGACAGGGCAGTAGTGTTTAGCAAATGAATTTAGCAAGGTACTTGACAAGATCTTGCTTAGCTGACTGATTTGTAATGTGAGATCACATGTTAAGCTAGCGGGATGGATACTGAATAGGGTTGGTGAAAGGAATCAAATTGTGGTGGTGGAGTGTTGGTTTTTCTGACACATTCAGACTTTATCACCAGTGCTGTGCCATTGGGATCAGTGCTGTTATTTGTTAGCCTCTATTACTTGTTATCAATATTAATAATTTAGAATGAAAATGTAGGTGACATAATAAGTAAGTTACAGGTAACAGTTTAGTGCTGTTGGCAGTGGAAAAAGTTGTGTAAGTTTACAAGAGGATCTCAAAACTGAGCCAGTGTTCAGCCCCATTACTCAGTGCCAGCAAGCTCCCCCCACCTGAGCCTGTCCTGTCTGCTTGCATTTGACCCGTCTCCCTCTTTTCTCGGTTCTACCATCAGGTGGAAGGTGCTGGAGTCCTGGGTCCCACACCACAGGGTTCGTCAGCAGTTGGTGCCGGGCAGCTATCGGGCTCCTGGATTGGTTTCACTCATCTCAGTGCTGAACTGACTCTGCAGCTGTGAACTCACTTTCAGGGACTCTGCGTCTCATTTTATGTATTATTTGCTTACATATTTTTACTATTTGCATTGTTACATACATCGTGGGTATCTTGACATTGTCTTCCGGCCATGATGTAATTGAGTATCTGGTGAGTGTGATGTAATGGTCTTGTGATGGTGGGGTGATGTAACTTCCTGCCAGTGTGAGGTCACATGATGTAATTTTCCCACCAGTGTGAGGTCATGTGATGGTCTGTTCCAACAGGTATAAAATGGGGAAAGCCTGCTGTGACACAAGAGTTTTTGTTGGAATGTTGTTTAAGTTGTCCGTTACTCCATTATGCTGTATATTTGGTTTCATGACGCAGTTTTGTTTTAAAGTGGAGTTTTGATTCTTACTGTAAGGTACATTGTCGTTGGACCGGCAGTTTTGAAAATCACTGCCAGTTATGTTTGATGTATCTTCAATTTAATTTTAAAGTGTAAGTATTGGAGAGTGACGATTTTACCAAAGTACGGAAACCCGAAGGATCGAGTAAAGTTGATGTTGTTGGCGGTAATACAGGATCAACCTTACTGGATCTTCATTCAGGGAATAGTAACCTGCATCTGAGGTAGTCCTTGCATTGTAAGAGCAGAAAGAGTTGGGCGCAGCATTATTCGCCAAGAAAAAAGTCAGTTCCTTCAAGCCGTTTTTATTTCCTTCTTTGTGAATCCTTCGGGTGAGGCATATTTCAACTGGGATCAACAGTAATGTTATGTCATCGAGGAATTCGTTACTTCAGGAAAGTCTCTCTTAAATGACTGTATAAATCATTTGGACTTTCACATTTATCACTTTAAGAACTGTGTTCACATTTATCTCTTTAAGAACTGTTCGAGTTGCCATATAGCAGTTAACTTCCGGTTAAGTTAGTCATTTGTTTACTTTTCATTTTTATTGAGCAGAGTTTAAATAAATGTTTCTTTGCTTGTAAAAAAAAAAACCTGTCTCATTTCTGTATTCATTGTTGCTGTATTGTAACAGCACAACTTATCTTCTTCTGCACTTTGGATGTTTGTTGTGTGTGTGGTTTGTTGTGGATTTCATTGTGTTTCTTTGTTTGGTTGGCAAAAGTATGGTGGATGGTCACAGTCTTTATCCCAGAGTGTGTGTGTGGCCTCCATCGGTCGTGGTCAACCATGGGTACTGGACCTCTTGTTGTCATTGAGAGTGTCTTCTCCAGGGTGCAAGCCAGGGCAGAGTTGATATGGAGATCCGTCTGTTGCCCATGCAGTGGGACCCCCCTCTCCATGCTGATGACAGGTCCAAAGGAACGACAAAAGTCGATACAGTTTGGTGCCAGCAGCATCGCAGGAGTGGCCGTGCTGGTGCTGGGTACAGCAGTCAGCCGCCTTCCGGACTCCGACTCCGGATTTTTCCTTGGGGTTTACTCCCAAAGCCTTTCCTGTGAGCGGGTATAGCCGCAAGGCAGAGGAGATTTGAAATTGGAGTTATCCCCCTCCTAGATGAGCTACCATCCATGGTTAATGAGCCCCATCTGCGCAACGAGCACAACTAGTTTTAAGGTGCCAGTGGTCCGCCTTTGCCCCTTCTCCCATCAGTGAGAACAGCTCCAGCGGGCATAAGAACTATGCAACACGTGAAGGCCAGGAGTTGGACTTGGTTGTCAGAGGCTGTTTGAGACACACACTGTGAAGAGCATTTGTTTAGCAGTGGGAGCTCATCCCCACTACCACCCGTCAGCTATGACAACCATTGGAGCCAAAAACTAGAGACCCTACTCTGAAAGTGAGAGGGCAAAGTCTGAGAGGGGCTGGAGGGGCAGTATTTTCCAAACAGAGCAGTGTGTGCATGGAAAAAGATGCCAGAGGAAGTACTAGAGGTGGACACAAATACATTGCTTAAAATACATTTGGGCAAGATCATGTATAGGAAAGATTTAGATGGATATGGGACAAATGTAGGGAAATGGGAGAAGCTCAGGAAGACACTGTGGTCAGCATGGATGATTTGGGCCGAAGCTCCTGTTTGCATAACCTATAACTCTTTGATTCTGCAGAATCCTCTCTAAACTGGAACACACTTCTGAAAGTTTAAAACTCAGAATTCTATTCCATTGCCGCTTATGAGACCACAGCCAGTCAGAGTGCACCTCAATTTCAAAATCCAAAGTTCATAGTACATTCATTATCAAATATATCTATTATATACAATCTTGAGATTTGCCTCCTTACAGTCAGCTGCAAACCAAAAGAAAATCACTAGAACTGACTAAAAAAAAGATGCTCTAACACCCAATGTGGAGAACCTTTATAAGGCACTGGAGAGGCCTCACCTTGATTGTTGTGAACAGTTTTGGTTCCTCGTCTCAGAGAAGATGAGCTGACATTGTGGAGGGTTCAGAGGAGGTTGACAAGGATGATTCCAGGAATGAAAGGGTTTTCATACAAGGAATATTTGATAGCTCTGGAACTGTACTTGCTGAAATTTAGAAGGATGAGGGCAATCTCATTGAAACCTTTCGAATGTTGAAAGGCCTAGACAGAGTAGATGTGGAAAGGATGTTTTCCATGGTGGGGGAGTCTAGGACAAGAGGGCACAGCCTCAGGATAGAGGGGTATCCATTTAAAACGGAGATGTGGAGAAATTTCTTTTGCCAGAAGGTGGTGAATTTGTGGAACTTGTTACATTTGAATTACTTCTGAATTTAAATAATCATACTAACGTTTGACAGTTATGCAGAAAAGCATCTGAACACACAACACATCGAACCTTGAAGTGGATGGACCACAGCAGCAGAGGACTATGAACAAACACTCAGTGGCAAGTTCATTGGGTATAGGAGGTACCTAATAAAATGGCCACTGAATGTTTCAAGGCTATAACTTGTGAGATACCTGTCACATGTTCAGTAGCTTTCAGCAGGAAATCAAATTATGACCAGGTTCAATGACAAGCTGTAGAGAGGGAGACATTTTGCCCTGAAGTCAAATACTTGTAGATGTACATTAAATCTCGGATCGGCACCTGGTATTGAAATTCCACAGCTGTACCATCCTGTATCTCCAGAGTGAAGATCCTCCATAGTAACAGTAAATATTCCCTGTTCTGGGTTATCTGTGATTGACAATCGTCCACTTCATCCGTGTTGCTCTTTTGGTTCCACTAAAACTGAACAGTGACGAGTCTGTCCATGGCACCAGTACTTCGTGTGTGCGGTACTTTGCTCCATAGTGACAATCCATTGTGATCACTCTTCCCACAACTCCTCTTAAATATTTTGCTGCCCACAATGCACCTGAAACTGTGGGAGGCATTTTCAGACCTGAGGGAAAAGGAACAATTAAATGCAAACAGATAACTTTGAACATGCTGGTAAAAACAGGTCTAGGTCACGTCCAGCGTGTGGCACGTGTTGCCACTGCCAATGATTTTGGTCTGAAGTGCAGTCAGTGCTGTTACTGTGTCAGCTGTGTCAGTGCTCTCTCCCCTGTGTCAGTACATTGTGGGTTCACTTCCCACTCCAGAGTCCTGAGCAGAAACCCAGGGCTGACCTTCTAGTGCAGTACTGAGGGACAGCCGCAATTTTGAATTTTCAGTTATCTCAGATGTACACAAAGATCCCAGCTAATTAATTTGGGATGCTCCCAGATTTCAGTGTGTGCTTCAGATTTTGGGGAATTCTGGGGTTGAGATGGGGCTTGGTATGATCATTTAAGGTCATATTTCAATTCTCCACATAAGGCTAATATTCTGACTTCCTCATCACTTACAGACATGTTTATAAACTACAGAAAGAAACCCCTCATGATGTCTGTAACTGTGCCCTCTGGTTATGGTACAAATTCTGTATTTTGTACCTGTCAAGCATTTCTATGTGCAGTTAGAAGGTGGTGCAACAGTGTTCATTACCACTTTGTGTCTAGAAATCCAGCTGCGATTTCAATTTCTGTAAGGATACATTGAGAGTTTAAATCCAATGTATTATTTATGTCTGGAATAAAAAAATCACACATTAATAATGAGAAAGTTCAACTACCAGATTGTCAAAATCCCATCTGGATCGGAAAGGCCTTTCAGGACAGAAATCTCTCATCCTCACTGTTGGGCTCAAGTTATGCCCTGTGTTCGTTTGGAAGAGAGACAACCGACACCTGATTATAGTGAAACGTGGCTTTATTGGCAGAATCGTAACTGGCACAGTGAATCGACGGAGTCGCTGGAGAAGGCGCGCTTTCCGACTTCCCCTTACAATCTGCTCTTATTTATATCCCTTTTTCCCCCCAGCACAACCCCCCGGTACATATTAGGTAATATCGGGCACTTGTGTCCATCTTATTGGCCCGCTGCCATATACTCACGAGTTACCTGTTTCTTTTGTTTACTGAATCGCGTGACACTTGTAGTTTCGGTGTAGCGGAGTCCCCAGTTTCGCTCCCCCCTCCCTCGCATTCCGGCCTCCTAATATTACGTGAGCCACTCCTGACCTGTAATGGCAGTCTCGAATTAACCCTAACATTAACCCTAACACTCACCCACCCTGGTTTACCTTTGACTCCACATCTAGTAATGTTCTTCACTAATTACCCCACTGAAACGGCCCAGGAAAGACTCTGATTTCAACACAATTACGCCAATTGTTGTAGTGATTCCTGCAGACTCCAGCAATGGTAGACCTTTTTCATTTTTCAATCTTTTTTATTGATTTCCAAATAAAGAATATACAAATCGGAAGAGGAGTTTAACAAGTAGATAATATAAAAGACATATAAACAGCAATAGTAAAAACAGAAAATATATCATGTTAAAATCAAATAGATAAAATATTATGCCGTTATATATACAATGGTAAAAAAGAACTACAACTCCTCATAGCAATCATAAAAAAAAGATTGGAAATTTTATTGATAAGGGAAAAAAAACCACTAACTAAACTGAAACAAAAAAAAAGAGAAAGAGAAAAAAAAGAAAAGAAAAAGAAAGATTGGGCAGTCCAATTGAGGATAAAATTAGAAAAAAAGAGAGAGAGAAAGAAAAACACATCCTTCCAATCATCTCCGAACCTTCATGGATAAGGATTTTCCCCAAAGAGAATAAAGAAAAACAAATAAATAAAAATAAATTAAATCATGTGAAAACATTGAATAAAGGGTCACCAGACTTGTTCAAAATTAAAGGATGTATCAAATGTCCAGCTTCTAATTTTCTCCAAGCTTAGACGTGACATAATGGAGGAGAACTAATAGAAAACAGTAAGCGGGTTAGATTCTTTCCAGTGTAGCAAAATAGCTCTCCTAGCCAGTAAAGTTGAAAAAGCTATCACATGTTGGGCAGAAGCAGATACTTTGCTTGCTTCCTCTGGAATAATCCCAAAAATTGCTGTAAGTGGATTAGGTTGGACATCCATATCTATAACTTTAGATAATATTCCAAACACATCCCTCCAAAAATTATTTAAACTTACATATGACCAAAACATATGAGTTAGAGTAGCCACTTCTGCGTTACATCTGTTACAAATAGGGCTTATATTAGGAAAAATATGCGCCAATTTATCTTTGGACATATGGGCCCTGTATACTATCCTTAATTGACTTAAGATATGGCATGAGCAGATAGATGAATTATTGACTAAATAATAAATTTTACTCCATCGATTATCTGAAAGTGAATGTTGAGGTTCTACTTCCCGGTGCGTTGAACCCTATCATTAGGCGACATGCGAGCATTCAATAACTGTTTATAAATGATAGCTATTAATCGTTTTTGAAAAGGTTTAAACTGAAAAATAACATTAGCCAAATTTAAAGAGCAAGCCAAGGAGTAATACGGTAAAAAATCACGTAAAAAATTCCTAACCTGTAAATACCTGAAAAAATGTGTATTAGAGATATCATATTTATCCATTAACTGTGAAAAAGACATTAAACAGTTTTGTAAAAACAAACCTAAAAATGTTTTTATTCCCTTAATTTTCCATGTTAAAAAAGCCTTATCCAAAGTTAATGGTTTAAAAAAGAAATTAGAATAAATATTACTAGAAAGTAAAAAATCATTTAATTCAAAAAATCTACGAAATTGAAACCAAATTTTTTAAATATGTTTAACAATAGGGTTAAGAGCTTGTCTACCTATTCTGGAGAGAGAAAACGGAAGAGGAGCTCCTAATAAAGAAGCTAACGAAAACCCCATTACTGAATTTTCATCCAACTGTAAGCATGAAGGGCGATCTCGGTCATCTATATCATAAATCCAAAAAGTAATATAACAAATATTAATTGCCCAATAATAAAATCTAAAGTTTGGTAAAGCCAGTCCTCCATCTTCATTTGATTTTTGCAATAAAAGTTTATTCACTCTAGAGCTTTTATTATTCCAAACATAAGACAAAATCAGAGGATCTATTTTATCAAAAAATGTTTTTGGAACAAAAGAGGGAACTGCTTGAAATATATATAAAAATTTTGGTAGAATAACCATTTTTATAGCATTTATTCAACCTATCAATGACATCGACATAGATGACCATTTAGAAAGTGCCTGTTAAGTATATTCAACTAAAGGGAAGAAATTATGCCCATATAGCTCGTTAAAAATTTTTGTAATTTTGATACCAAGGTAAGTAAAATGGTTTTTGGCAATATTAAAAGGTATTTGATCAGAATAATCAGAATAATTATTAATAGGAAATAATTCACTTTTAAGTAAATTAAGTTTATATCCAGAAAAAGTACCAAATTCTATAAATATAGATAACACAGTAGGAGCAATGGTAGACCTGATGTTCCAGCTTAACAGCTTGCAGGAAATTTCTCCAACTGGACATTTTCTCCCCAACCCCATTTTTCTACAAGTTATTCCCCTCTTCTCCTTATCTGCTTCCATCTCTCACCCACCTCCAAACAACACCCCTTTCCCTCCCCATTCCATTTGCCTGTCATGCTTCACCTCTCCTCAGTCCCCAACCACCTAGTGGACCCAGTCTCACACCTCCCTCTCTTCTATTTACACTATCACCCTCTCCATTCATCCTTGATGCAGAGCGTCGATCCAAACCATTAACGTTTCCTCTCCATCTGACAGATGCTGCTTGATCCGTTGAATTCCTCCAGGAGTGTACTCTGAACCCCAGTTTCTGACATCTTTACTGTCTGCAGCTATTCAAGCACTGTTGAGGTAATTGTGTACGACCCCCAAACCAACACCGATTGTGCAAATTCCCAGTGCAGTTTGTCACTTACCGGATAGAAAAGCAGTCAAAAAAATTGAAGACCACATCTTATTTTTTTCACAGAGAACCAGACAGGACCTGTCTGTCCTCAGCAAGCAATAACTGAAATAAAAATGAGGAAGAAGGAAGCAGGAAGTTTGATTAAAAAAAAACAAGGGTGACGCAAATGGTGTGTGGTGTGTGACATCTGAAAGGTTTTCAGCTATATTAGCAAAACTGAAATTGTGTTGCCTTTATGGCATTTGTTTAGTTTATAATATTTTCACTTAGTAATTCGTTTGTTAGCATTTTTTAGTTAAAGTTAGGATTGTTTAAAGTAAATTTGTTGTCTGTGATATATCGCGGCATGCGATGACATCACATCCAGTTTCGCCGCGTCTTGTGGGAAAATACCGGTTTGGAGAAACGGGAAGGAGGGGGCACACATGTGCGAGATCAGCGCAAGAAAAGTTGTCTCTCTATGCATTAGAAACATAGTGAAGCAACGCCGTAAGTTCACGAGATAATCGATATGTTGAATTAAAATGTTAACGCTGATTCCGTTAAAAGTAACGACGGTTGATAAGGTTTATGTTTTCGTTAGTTAAAGAGTTGCGGATAGTTTGTGTTGAAGTGTATTTAAAGCAGTCAATGGCGTAAGTAGATTCTGTCTGTATGCTGCACTTTAATGTAATGTAGTTGTTGTAGTTTTACTTTTGCAAGTATTCACGATGTAAATGTGATATCAAGAAGGAAACAAATACTGTACAAATCTTGTATTGTTTTATCAACAGTTTTCACCATACGTTAATGTGGAAGAGTGAACAGTAAATGGTTAATCTTACTGCGATCCTGTTTTCATTGACGACGGTTTACCTCGGTGTTTAGTTCAGCGTTCTCTTACACCTGAGCGAGAACACTATAGAAATATTTAACTGATTCCCAGACTGAACATAATGGTGAGAAGAATTAAAATATTGGACACAACCAACAGCAAGTGTTCTAATCTGAAGCAACAGTAAATGGTTCGAGGAAGCAGATTAATCTATAATGTTGACCACTCTGCCTCTGCAAAGCCCAACTGATTCATCCAGATCTTTTATTTTTTGCCTGATTTAACATGTTAGCCATGTTGAGTCATTAGGGAAGGTGTTCATGGTGAATAGTTAATGGTAGAAAGGGTAAGAGCTTATGTGGAGCTTAGGAGGCAATGGCACCTAACAGTGACTCCTTTGCTTGCATTTTCGGAAACAGCACTATTTCTATCTTTGATATCTCTATTTTTTCCCTTTCAAGGTTCTTTTGAAGACCCTGATCTGGAGTTACACATTGACTTTGGTTTGTTGCAGAAATGCGACCTGTTCTCAGGGTCTCACGACTGACCACTATTCAATACACCAAGGAAGCGGCCTAGAAGTTTACCGTGCCTTCAGGGTTCCTGAATTTCATGGCTCTGGAGGTGAGTGGACTCGAGATCGGTGCCACTGCCTGACGTGTAGTGGGATCACAAGGAAGATTTAAAGCAGCAAGTTGGCTGCTGGCTGTGTGTCCAGAGACCCAAGTTCTTTGGCAACAGAGCTCAGAAAAAGTGACGCAACAGACTTTTTTTTTGTAATTTATTTTTTATTTAAGTTCATCATCAAACCAACATTTCCATAAGATGTATTTCAGATATTGTACATATATATCATATATGCCACAAATCTCCATATAATATTTATCTGAGTTATTCATCTATAAAAAAGAGGAAAGAAAGAACAAGTGAAAGGAGAAATATACCAGCAGTATATTCATTAAATATTTATCTCTTTTCAACCATTCTTGAGGTATATACGCAACAGACTTTTAACATCATAAATCAGTGAGTTGTTTGTTATGTCTCCCCTCTCTCTGTGAAATGGGGACACCTCTTTTCCCTTATTAGGGTGAGAGAGAACCTGTGATAGGTCGATTTACTGATTGAACGAGTAATCTTTGTGGTACTGCAAGCCTCTGTCTTTATTGATGCTTTGCTGCACTGTTGATTGCTCGGTGGGGGGCGCTGATGCTTTTTTTCTGGTGGGTGGGGGGTTGTTGCTTATGCATGGGTGGGGGTAGCTGCGGGGGGCTTTGGGTTTCCAGCATTTAACTGTCATTAGTTCTTCGGGGCACTCCTCTGTTTTCATGGGTGGTTGCGAAGAAAAAGAATTTCAGGATGTATATTATATACATTTCTCTGGCATTAAATGTGCCTTTGAAAACTCGGAGTGTTTTTGTGACTGTGAGTAGAAAGTTACATCACCCCTAGTCCAACCAACAGGAGCATTCAATGGGTCTGGGTCTGTACTTACTGGAGATTAAAAGAACAAGGGGGTATCTCATCAAAACCTATTAAATACTGAAAGGCTTAGATGCAGTGCATGTGGAGAGGATGTTTCCTGTAGTTGGGGAGTCTACGACCAGCAGGTACAGTCTCAGAGTACAAGGTCGTTCCTTTAGAACAGAGATGAGGAAAAATTTCTTCAGATGTAGTGTGGTGAATCCATTAATTCACTACCACAGGTGGTTGTGGAGACCAAGCCATTATTTAAAATGGAGGTTGATCGGTTCTTGATTATTGAAGGTGTCAAAGGTTATGGGGAGAAGGCAGGTGAATGGGGTTGAGAGGGCCTAAATTTGCACCTATGCCTTTTGGTCTTATGGTCCTCTAATACAGGCACAAATCTGGTGAATCTCTTCTGCAACTTGAATTCTTGAATGCTCAATGCTTGTCCAATGTCATAAAGTCTCTTTACCACCTACTTTACCATCTCCCTCTGTTCCAAATCTCAGGGAGTTTAGGACTTGCACCCCAAGATCCATACATCATTCTGGAGGTGCCTTGGTGATAATTCAGTCAAATATGAGACATGAAAAAGACATGACATGAGACTTGATGAAAGGTCTTGGCCCAAAAAGTCAACTGTTTACTCTGTTCCATAAATTCTGCCTGGTCTGATGAGTTCTTCTAGCTTTTTGTGTGTGTTGTGATATTTCCATCAAACCTGTTTTTGGGAACTTGCTGCTGAAGAGGGATCAAAGTAGGAAATAACTGTAGAGACTTTTCAGGCAAACTCAGCATCCATTCTTGGCCTCATTCCATCTCCTCTCTGAAGGCTGATTCCGCTCTTTGAAGGAACATTGAAAGCTCATCTCTTCTGAAATTTATTCCATCTGTTGATGCAATTTCAAGAGCTTTGATGGGACTTCACTTTGCTTTAGTTAGATGTCAGGGGAAAAGCTACTGAATGGAATTGCACAGTCACAATAGGTAAAATCCATGTCGGATGTGTTCCGAAACGAAATCAACATTTTGACAGGAAATGGTCTGTGTGAATAAACAACCACTGCAGTTTCTATTTCTCATAGAATCATAGGGTACAGTAAATGAACAGTTCACACTTGTCCAAGGTGAAGACATTTCTATTTTCCCTATCTCACCCCCACGGTTGCCCTGACCCTTGACCCTGCATACCTCTGCTGATCTTCTCCATTGCTAGTTTCCCAATATACCTGTGATCATGGTTAGATCTTTCAATGTTAGTCGAAATGTGATCTATCCAGGTTCATGCTGTGCAATTCCCTGGGGCAGATGAGGTCTGAAGAGAGCTACAGTAACAATTCTCACCTGTTACACATATTGGAGAAGTAACATAGAATCAGAATCAAAATCAGGTTTCATATCAGTGGCATACTGTATGAGATTAAAATTAGCTGCAGGGCTCCAAAACCTCATCTATCTATTAATTTTCATAGATGCTGGCCGACCTGCTGAGTTCCTCCAGCATCTTGTGTGTGTTGCTTTTGATGTCATTGTAGTGCAAGGGCTGAGGTGATCCAAGAATGTGGCTAATTTGTATTGTCCTGAATTTTAGATGCTGACTTTTCAATTGTTTATAAACACTTAATTTCACATTGTATAGAAATGGATAAATGATAAAATAATTCAGTGTACACGGAGAGCTTTTGTTACTTTGGGTTTGTTACATTTGTTTTAGGGGAAAACAGTGCTGTATATTAGCTGTGAATGTATATCTGCTAAAATTCTGTACATTCAATTGTATAAGTGTTGTACTTATCGCATCAGTCATTGCTGGCTTCCGTGTAAAGTTTGCCCTCAGTGAAGGATGTGGTTTGAACTTCTCTCTTCTGTACTTGTTTTACCAAACAGAATATAGAGAAGTAACAACTGATGCTACACATTGACCAATTGTTCTGGTCTCTTTCTGCATTGCCCAATCCTTCTTGGAAAATTTCTCAACAACCATGGTGCAATATGCTGATGAAAACAAGTGCAGATATACAAAACATCTTCAGCAAAACTTTCTTTGTTTCACCAACCAGATCACTGAACAACAATAACAATTCTTTGAAGAAAAGTGAAAAGGGCATTTAAGCATTGTGTTTAAACCTAATCCCAATCCTGTATATACTTCTAAATATAACAGTGGGATCGTAAAACTTTTTCCATTTGGTTATTGAGTAGCTATCCAAGTGAAGCTTTATAAGGCATTCGTCAGACCACAATTGAAATATGGTGAACAATTTTAGGCCCCTTATCTATTAAAGGATGTGCTGTAATTGGAGAGGGTCCCAGGAATGAAAGGGTTAATGTATGAGGAGTGTTCGATGGTCTGGGCCTGTACTCACTGGAGTTTAGAAGAATGAGGGGAGTTGGCATTGAAACCTCTTCTATAGTGAAGGGCCTAGAAACTAAATGGAGTGCATGTGGAGGGGATGTTTCCTACAGCGCAGGAGTCCTGGACCGGTAGGCACAGCCTCCGAATGCAAGGACATCCCTTTCGAACAGAGATGGAGGAATTTCCTTAGCCAGAGGGTATTGAATCAAAGAATTCATTGCTACAGATGATTGTGGAGGCCAAGTCATTGGGTATATTTAAAACAGAGTTTGATAGGTTTTTGTCAGTAAGCCTGTCAAATGTTACAAGGCAAATGTGGTTGAGGGGGATAATAAATCAGCCATTAGAGAATAGTGGGGCAGAATGAATGGGCTGAATGGCCTAATTCCATTCCTGTGTCTTTTTGTATTATGGTCTTCTGGTCTTAAGTGATGGAATGATGCAGAAAGAGAATGGAACAATTTGATTACATGAGGCATTTATTTGTTCTTCCATTAATTCTGTTTTGTATGAAAAGTAAAGAGAACTCACATTCTAGCCATATCCTTTGGGAATTGCTTTGGGATGTCCTCAGAAAAGGAAAGGGTCCCTTTCTGAATTAGAAGCAGATTTATTTTCACTCTCTTCTGAGGTAAAATTTTCTGTTTTCGGCAGAAAAATCACAAAGCAAGTTCCTTCCCTCAGACCATTAACGAGCCCAGGTTTAACAGGTCCAGATTCACAAGTGGGACCACTGCCTCTGGAATTATCTGCAGCTAATCAACACCCATCAGGTAACCCTGAGCTGAAGAGGTCAAGAGCTTCAAACAGACTCTGGTGTTACTGCTTCACATTCTCACACAGCAGGTGAAGATTATCATGCCATATTCAATAAGACCATAAGATATAGGAGCAGAATTAGGCCATTTGGCCCATTGAAGCTGCTCTGTTATTTCATCGTGTCTGACCCCAATTTTCCTCTCAGCCCCAATCTCCTGCCTTCTCCCTGTCCTTCATCATTCTTCATGCCCTGAACAATCAAAAATCTATCAACCTCTGCCTTAACTATAAAGACTTGGCCTCCACAGATTCACCACCCTCTGTCAAAAGATATTCCTCCTCATCTGCTTTCTGAGAAGATGCCCCTCTATTCTGAGGCTGTGCCCACTAGGCTATGACACTCCCACCATAGGAAACATCCTCTCCACATCTACTTTATCAAGGTCTTTCACTATTCAATATTCAATTAGGTCATGCCTCGTTCTTCTGAATTCTAATGAATATAGATCCGGAGCAATCAGATACTCTTCATATGACAAGCCATTCAATCCTGGAATCATTTTTGTGAACCACCTCTGAACCCTCTCCAGTTTCCACACATCCTTTCTAAGATAAGATGCCCAAACCTTCTCACGATACTCCAAGTGAGGACTCATCAGTGCTTTATAAAGTTTCAACATTACATCCTTGCTTTTAAGTTCTAATCCTCTTGAAATGAATGCTAACATTACATTTGCCTCCTCCACCACTGACTCAGCTTGCAAATTAACCTTTAGATAGATAGATAGATAGATAGATACTTTATTCATCCCCATGGGGAAATTCAACTTTTTTTCCAATGTCCCATACACTTGTTGTAGCAAAACTAATTACATACAATACTTAACTCAGTAAAAAAATATGATATGCATCTAAATCATTATCTCAAAAAGCATTAATAATAGCTTTTAAAAAGTTCTTAAGTCCTGGCGGTTGAATTGTAAAGCCTAATGGCATTGGGGAGTATTGACCTCTTCATCCTGTCTGAGGAGCATTGCATCGATAGTAACCTGTCGCTGAAACTGCTTCTCTGTCTCTGGATGGTGCTATGTAGAGGATGTTCAGAGTTTTCCATAATTGACCGTAGCCTACTCAGCGCCCTTCACTCAGCTACCGATGTTAAACTCTCCAGTACTTTGCCCACGACAGAGCCCGCCTTCCTTACCAGCTTATTAAGACGTGAGGCATCCCTCTTCTTAATGCTTCCTCCCCAACACGCCACCATAAAGAAGAGGGCGCTCTCCACAACTGACCTATAGAACATCTTCAGCATCTCACTACAGACATTGAATGATGCCAACCTTCTAAGGAAGTACAGTCGACTCTGTGCCTTCCTGCACAAGGCATCTGTGTTGGCAGTCCAGTCTAGCTTCTCGTATAACTGTACTCCCAGATACTTGTAGGTCTTAACCTGCTCCACACATTCTCCATTAATGATCACTGGCTCCATATGAGGCCTAGATCTCCTAAAGTCCACCACCATCTCCTTGGTCTTGGTGATATTGAGACGCAGGTAGTTTGAGTTGCACCATATCACAAAGTCCTGTATCAATTTCCTATACTCCTCCTCCTGTCCATTCCTGACACACCCCACTATGGCCGTGTCATCAGCGAACTTCTGCACATGGCAGGACTCTGAGTTATATTGGAAGTCTGATGTGTACAGGGTGAACAGGACCGGAGAGAGTACGGTTCCCTGCGGCGCTCCTGTGCTGCTGACCACCGTGTCAGACCTACAGTCTCCCAACCGCACATACTGAGGTCTATCTGTCAAGTAGTCCACTATCCAATCCACCATGTGAGAGTCTACTCCCATCTCCGTTAGTTTGTGCCTTAAGATCTTGGGCTGGATGGTGTTAAAGGCACTAGAGAAGTCAAGGAATGTAATCCTCACAGCACAACTGACCCCATCTAGGTGAGAGAGTGATTTGTGCAGCAAATATGTGATAGCATCCTCCACTCCCACCTTCTCCTTATACGCAAACTGAAGAGGATCCCGGGCGTGCCTGGTTTGTGGCCTCAGATTCTGTATTATCAGCCGCTCCATGGTCTTCATCACGTGCGACGTCAAGGCAACAGGTCTGAAGTCATTCAACTCCTTTGGTTGTGGTTTCTTCGGTACCGGGACAATACAGGATGTTTTCCACTGTCTGGGTACTCTTCTCTGCTCCAGGCTCATGTTGAAGATGCGCTGTAGTGGTTCTCCCAGCTCAGTCACACAGGCCCTCAGTAATCGTGGGGAAACTCCATCCGGTCCAGCCGCCTTGCTGGTACAGATCTTCCTCAGTTGACCTTCCACCTGT
Source organism: Hemitrygon akajei (assembly GCF_048418815.1). Classification (NCBI taxonomy): domain Eukaryota; kingdom Metazoa; phylum Chordata; class Chondrichthyes; order Myliobatiformes; family Dasyatidae; genus Hemitrygon; species Hemitrygon akajei. Next base: position 40,508,947 of record NC_133150.1, on the reverse strand, counting down.
GCAGCCGTAATCCTGGGCGTGGGCAAGGTCTCCTATGAGTGGCTAATTTCCTGTGAGGGAAGTAAGCCTGGTGTGGATTTCTGCGGTGAGGATGAGATTGTGCTGTCGAACCTGTTGAAGAAGTTGTTCAGCTGGTTCGCTTTCTCCACATCTCCACTTATGTTTGCCCCCCGCTTTGCACCGCATCCGGTGATGATCTTCATCCCATCCCACACCTCCTTCATGCTTTTTTTCTGCAGCTTTTGTTCTAGCTTCCTCCTATACTGCTCCTTTGCCCCCCTTATCTGTACTCTGAGTTCCTTCTGAACTCTTTTAAGCTCCAACCGATCACCATCTTTAAAGGCCCTCTTCTTCTGGTTTACGAGGTCTTTGATGTGACTAGTGATCCAGGGCTTATTATTGGGATAGCAGTGAACAGTTCTAACAGGGACAACGGCATCCACACAAAAGTTAATATTAGTAAATATTAGTTAAAATTAGTTAAAAATAAATTTAGGGAATCCTGATCAAGGAGTCCCAAGACCCTTTGTGTCTCAGATTTTTGTATTTCCTCTCCACTTAGAAAATAGTTAATCTTTTCATTTCTTCTACCAAAGTGCATGACCATACACTCCCCAACACATTATTCCATCTGCCATTCCTTCACCCATTCTCTGAATCTGTTTAAGTCCTTCTGTAGCCTCTCTACTCCCTCAACCTGATATTTCAGCTATCTTCATACCATCTGTGAACTTTTTGACAAAGCCATCAATTCCACCATCCAAGTCATTGACATATAATTCAAAAAGTATCCCAATACAGAACCATGTGGAACACCACTAGTCACCAGCAGCCAGCCAGAAAAGGCTCACTTATTCCCACTCTTTGCTTTCTGACAGTCACCCACTGCTTTATCTATGTGAGCTTTTTATCATAACACCATGGGCTCATAGCTTAAGCACCCACATGTGTGGCACTTGTCAAAGGTCTTCTGAAAATCCAAGTACACAGCATTAACCCTTTCTCCTTTGTCTATTCTGCTTGTTACACCTTTAAAGAATTCCAACAGATTTGTCAGGCAAGATTTTTCATTGAGGAAACCCTACTTTGTCATGTGCCTCCAGGTACCCTTAATAATCAACTCCAACACCTTCCCAACCACTGAAGTCAGACTAACTGGCTGACAGTTTCTTTTCTTCTCCTCACTTCCTTCTTGAAGAGTGGAGTGACATTTGCAATTTTCCAGTCTTCTGGAACCATTCCAGAATCTAGTGATTTTTGAAAAGTCATTACTAATACCTCTATGATCTCTTTAGACACCTCTTTAAGAACCCTGGGTTGTATGCCATCTGGTCCAGGTGACTTATCTACCTTCAGACCTTTCACTTTCGCAAGAACTTTCCCTCTAGTTATGGTAACTTCATACACTCTGACACCTGGAACTACCACTATACTTCCGGTGTCTTCCACAGTGAAGACTGATACAAAATACTTATTTAGTTCATCTGCTATTTCTTTGAGCCCCTATTTCTACCTCTCTAGCATTATTTTCCAGCATTCCTATATCCACTCTCGCATCTCTTTTACACTTTATGTATCTGTAGAAACTTTGTGTCCTCTTTAATATTATCGGCTAGCTTACTTTCATATTCCATCTTTACCTTCTTAATGACTTCTTTAGTAGCCTTCTGTTTGTTTTTAAAAGTTCACCCATCCTCCAAGTTCCCACTAATATTTGCTCTATTATATGCCCTCTCTTGAGGTTTTACATTGGCTTTGACTTCTCTTGTTAGTCATGCTTGTGTCATCTTTCCTTTAGAATACCTCTTCTTTTTTGGTATGTAAATATACTGTACCATGTGAATTGCTTCTAGAAATTTCAGCCATTGTTGCTCTACTGTCATCCCTGTCAATGACTTTTCCAATCAATTCTGGCCAATTCCCCTTTCATACCTCTGTAATTCCATTTACTTCACCATAATGCTGATACATCTGACTTCAGGTTCCCACCTGTCAATAAGGCATTTCAAAGTTCAAAATTCAAATTAAATTGATATTCAAAGTGCAGTAAGTATGAGGAGTGATTGATAAGTTTGTGGCCTAAGGTAGAAGGAGTCAATTTTAGAAAACCTAGCACATTTATTACCCACCCCTCGTGTTGCTACCATGTCCTTGTGAACCTCCTTGGGTGATAAGCCCTTGAGACCGAGGTAGCAGATGACTGCACGAAGGCCAATGTTGTCCATTTTCTCAGACAGTGCTAACTAGGGCTGATTGATAAGTTTGTGGCCTAAGGTAGAAGGAGTCAATTTTAGAAAACCTAGCACATTTATTTTTCAACATAGTCTCCTCCTACACTTAGGCCAGGCAGCATCTATGGGAAGAAGTACAGTCAACGTTTCAGGCCGAGACTCTTCAGTTAGTCCTGACGAAGGGTCTCGGCCTGAAACATTGACTGTACTTCTTCCCATAGATGCTGCCTGGTCTGCTGCGTTCCACCAGCATTTTGTGTGTGTTGCTTAAATTTCCAGCATCTGCAGATTTCCTCATGTTTACCCCTCCTACATTTACACACTTAGTCCAGCAGTCGTGGTGCATACGGAACTCTTCTTTGTAGAAGTCGGCGTCTTAGACCTCCAGAAAGTGGTCTACAGCAGGGGTGATTGATAAGTTTGTGGTCTAAGGTAGAAGGAGATGAGTTATACAGCTCTCGTTACATGCACATGCAGTTCAACTCTGAGTGATTATGCAGAAAGTTTGAAGTTAATAACTTTTGTGGTATTTCTGTTTCAGGTAATTGAAAATTGCAAGTACATATAAGATCATACAACTAATATATGCAGACATCCACAGTATAGTAAAGTTTAAAACTATCCCATTCAGGCCTAAAGTTTTAATCACTGTGGAGGATTTCATACTCTTGTGGGGTAACACCTTTACTGACAAGGGGGAATCACTCTGCTTGGCATGCAAGATGTGACTGAGAAATGGTGTCAGGTTCTGAGGCCTCCTCCATGGTGGTTGTAGGAGCTGACTCTGAGACTGCAGGAAGTGGTTCTGACAGCTCTGGACACTGTGCTTCTCCTTCCCTTTTCTTTCTCTTGTTTATGCATTTTGCTCTTGGGGAGATACAGTTAGTTAATTGGAGTATTCTCTTATTAATCCTTCTAGTTTATGATCTGATTTCTCCGCTTGGTTTCCACATCCACATCATCATCTGATGTAATGTCTGCTTTCGACTCTTCATTGACTCCTTTCCTTTTGACCTTCCATTAATCCAGCTGAGCTTTGGTCATTGCTTCTATTTTTACAAGCAGATTTCTTTCTCCCACTTGAAGTTCATGCAATAAGCATAATGCACGCAGAGTAGATTCTGGATCTTTACACTCACTTACAACTTTCCTGAAGCTCCTTGAACTCTCTTCCAGCTTAAAACCAAGCCATGTTTCACACATAACTGCCTGACTAACATGCCAGAACCTTTCTCTGAAATATTGCCCACAAAAACTGTTGTAAATGGACCAGTGTTTTTGTGACTTTCACATTTCCTCTGATCAGCATGCTCCTTCCTTGGTCCAATATGCATTCCAACCAGAAGTACAGATGTTGGCACCAACACCTCTTAGTCCTCTGTTGGGCAATGTTTCATGTTGTTTCTCATGGAGACAGTTGTGGCATCATCCAGTACCTTTCTCAATGTGTTTTCAGTTGGCTTCATTACAGGGGATATTGTATGGGTCTCCAATCAAGTAGAAGTTGTCTCAGCCAAGTATGTCTCCACAATTCTGGTCCTATTTTTAGCACATGTAAACTCAACGTGGCTTGCTGTTTGTTGTATTTCACAGTTACAAATGTTATTCCTACAGGAGTTTTCTTTTCTCCAGGATAAGTTCTTAGCTGAGCATCTGCAGGCCTCAGGAGTCTTTGAAATGCTGTTCAAACTCATTTTGTGGAATGACTGAAAGACAGAAACAGCAGAACCCAGTGTCCAATTCCACTTTAATTATTTGCCCCATTTATTACCGGCATAAATAATATTGCTTGTCTATTGTTAATTTTCACACAGTAAATCTTTAGGCTACATAGTCTAGTGTCACTCTCATCATCATCAGATTTTTCAGCTGCAGCATGTAGATTAGTGCTCTATTGAAGCTGCAACTTGACTTTTTAATCTTTCTCTTCCCTGTACTGTCCATTTATATTTCTGCTCTGCCTGATATGCTCTATGTATGTGTCCTACTTTGTTGCACTATCTGTAAGTTTCACCTTTAAATCAGCCTTTGTTTGGTGAATGTGAGCCCGACACAACGGTAACACAATATTTGTTTGTCATGGCTGGTTTAGGTTCAGAAATTGCAATTTGTTCACATTCACTTTCATTCCTAACTGCAATTCAATTGCATCTCTTTCTGCAGTTTCTGTTGAGACACAAGTTTCCACTGCTCTTTTTAATGTGAGTTTTGATTCAGTTAGGAGTCATTTTTGAACATTTTCTAGTAAGATTCCACAAACTAAATAATCTCTCAGTGCATCATTAATCACATTACCAAACTGACAATGCTCAATCTCTTCAATTCAGCCATGTACACTTCTTTTTGATTCCACTTATGAAACCTAAAGCATTCTGCAATCAACAATGATTTTGGTTCCAAATGTTCCTGCGCTACTTTGAAAATATCAGCAAAACTCATTTCTGCTGATTTGCTTGGAGCAGTCAAATGTTGAAGCAAACTGTATGCCTTTAAAGGCAGCGTTCTCAGCAAAACTGGTACTCATTTTTCATTGTCAATTTTATTCACTTTAAAATATGGTTGAATTAGCTTAACACACATATTCTAATATCTATTGTGGAACCAATCCTTCCAACATAGACAGCTATTTCTCTTTATGAACCTGTGAATTTAGCCGTTTTCTGACTTTTTAAAAACTCAGTCATGTTTTCCCTGCCAAAGAAGAAGTGCTGCACTGCTTTTTTTTAAAAATTATACTCAACTGTGCTGGGTTATGATTTTCATGCAGTTCAACAGTTTGATAATGTTCTTGGGTATGTTTTAAAATTCCTCATTGCCAATATTATATTTTGTAACTTCAAAACACTAAACTAATTCAAAGGAAAACACAGAAGTATGGGAATGTGGTTCTAACTTTGTTCTTTAAGTGAGGCCCACATGTACCATATGTGTTACATACATTATCACTGTACCACATATTTATACACATAACCCATAATGAATTATTTGAACTAACAAGAAAGCTTAATCAACTACTATCTATATATTCAAGACTACTCAAATGTAGCTGAAATATTGAATATGCAAGTGTCCAATAGTTGGGGAGTCTAGGACCAGAGGACACAGTTTCATAATAGCAGGACATCCCATTAGAACAGAGATGAGGAGGAATTTCTTCAGCGAGAGCATGGTGAAGGTGTGGAATTAGTTACCACAGATGGCTGTGGATGCCAAGTCATTAGGTATATTTAAAGCGGAGGTTGACATCTTCTTGATTAGTAAGGGAGCTGAAGGCTACAGGGAGAAGGCAGGAGACAGGGGTTGAGAAGGATAATAAATCAGCCATGATAGGATGCTGAAGCAAACTTGATGGGACAAATGGCCTAATTCTGCACCTATGTTTATGGTCTTATGCTCTTGACTCCCTCATGAAAAGCCAGGAGCTTGAAAGTGATCTGTTCGCCATGTATGAATTTTCATTCTCAACTAAACCAAAAGGATAAACCATTTATTAACATCAGCAGTTTATAAACAAGTATTTTAACTGATTATTTATCAATTATTGGAATATACAACAGCATTGACCTCTGACATTTGAAACCATAGAAGAGAGTTTAATAGGGTAAAATGGTCTTAATCCATTCACAGACACAATAGGGTTAAAATTTATTACTGGGACAACAAAAAAAAACATATTGAGATCAGTGAGGTTGACATGTTGGAAAGAGAATGCTGAAAAGAAGTCACTGTCTTGAAGTACGGTAACATTACTTTGTCACCTTCATGAAGTTAACAATTCAATGACGAGAGGTTAACTCTTCACAAATGATGCAAGTTGCACAAGAGGGAAGAAGTATGGATATTTTATCTTGGTGCAAAATTCCAGCAGTCAGAAGCCTTCACTTTACCTTATAGACCAGTCTGTGAGGGTCTGATTCATCAGGTTTCTGTAAAAGGCAATGGTCAAATTATCAGACTCAATGACGCTGGGAACTCTGCTTTAGAGTTGTATCTGGAGTTCAATATATTCACATCAAGCATTCTGCACACATACAGTGTGTCAACATCTTGTCAATATCATCTGCAAATGGCTTTGGATTGACCAGTGGATAAGGAAAATTAAATGTGTTTAAATGTCTTTCCTCAAATGATGAGTATGATTGAAAGCAAATTCCATTGATCTCCATAAACCTACCTTAGTTTGTCTTGTAAACCATGTGACTGAAATAGTGCCAATCATCAGCAGAGTGAAGAACAGCCAACGAACCACCTTCCATATCATGAAACTGAGCAAAGGGGAAGAGATACAGAACTGATGAGATGAAACAAGATGTCTTTGCATTTGAAACATTAACCTTCTGTTCCCTCTGTAACATTATTGGTGTGGAGTGAGGTAAATAAACAGAGTCAGAGGAGTTCAACTAGAAGAGTACACTAGTATTGATTGAACAGCGGGATTCAGGAGGGTTAACAACCTGTGATCATCAGTTACGGACCTAATCACTGTGACATGGTCATGTACAAATGAGTTCTTTGAATTAGGAAGTACAACGTGAAAATGGATTTAGGAGTAATAATGAAGCATAGAGGTGCCTTTATGATACTGAAATGTCATTGGAGGAAGTGGACACAGCTGTAAGGAACATGCCACAAAGTATGTGATCTTTTTCCATTGCCACCATCAGAGAGGAGGTAGAAAAGCATGAAGACACACACTCAATGTTTTAGGAACAGATTCTTCCCCTCCACCGGATTCCTGAAGGCACAATGAACCAACCCATGAAGACTTCCTCAGTATTTTTGCTTTCTTTTTGTACTACTCATGAATATATATTTCTTATTGCAATTTATAATTTTTATGTATTGCACTGTACTGCTGCCACAAAATAACAAGTTTCATGACCCGTGCCAATGATATTAAACCTGATTCTGATTCTGTGAGGAAGACAGAAATCTCTGCCATGTAGGTAGATATGAAAGATAATGAATGATGCATGCCTGAATATGAACTGAGAAAACAATCATGAGGGTGATCAAAAAGTGTAATTCCCTAGTAAACACAAAGTACACTGCAGATGCTGTGGTCAAATCAAGACATACAAAAAAGCTGGATAAACTCAGCAGGTCGGGCAGCATCCGTTGAAAGGAGCAGTCAATGTTTCGGGCCGAGACCCTTCATCAGGACTAAAGGAGGGGGCAGGGGCCCTATAAAGAACGTGGGGGGAGGGTGGAATGTGCCAGGTGAAAAACCAATCAGAGGAAAGATCAAGGGGTGGGGGAGGGGAAGCAGGGAGGGGATAGGCTGGAGAAGTGAAGAAGGAATATAAGGGGAAAGCACTATGGGAAGTATTCTCCATGACTACTCCTTCACTAACCTCATCCCATGGTCTGAGGAGGAGCTTTGCTTGTTTGCCAAACCCCAAACTATGGGTCTCAGCCCAGAACGTTGACTGCTCCTTTCAACGGATGCTGCCTGACCTGCTGAGTTCATCCAGCTTGTTTGTACGTCTTGAGTGTAATTCCCTGACTGCAGTGGGCAAAGTGAAATTGAGTTCAACGGTTTCTAAAGGTCTCACTCGCAAGAGAAGGTCTAAAATCCCATTAAGAGACTTTGTAAATTGAGGAAACAATGGGGTAAATCAATCAGGGCAATGAAAATGACCACAATAAAATGCAATTATAATGACAAGTTAGTAGGAACCATGTAGGAATAAAAGCCAATTATCTCAAGACAATGACAACATTTTTCATTGTGGTCATTTATTGATTATATTGGTTATTGGAATTACCAAATATCCCTGCATGAAAACAAATCTCAGGGATGTATATGGTGACATACATGTACCTTAATAATAAATGTACTTTGAGGTTTGAAATCTTTTCTACAATTCATCCAGTTCAATTACATCTCTTCTTTAGCAGAGAACCAAAGCTGAACACAACACTCCAAGTGTCATCTCATCAATTGTCTTGTACAACTGAAACATCACATCCCAACTTCTCTATACTGACTGATGCCAAGTGCCTTCTTCACTACCCTTTTGAACTCTGACTGCACATTCAAGGAACCATGTACCTGAATTCCAAGATCCCATTGTTATTTAACATTTTTCAAGGCTGACCAATCACTGTGAAAGTCTTACTTGATTTGACTTTTGAAAATGAAAATAATTTGCACATACCTGAATTAAATTCTACTTGTTATTCCTCAGCTCAAATACCAAGCTGATAAAGATCCAGTGTAATTCTTCAAAATCCTATTCACTGTCTTAAAAATTATCTGAGTGTCATCTACAAATGAATATTTTTTTCTGCAATTACTGTTGTTGAGTCATTGGCCAATCCTGCAAATTGTTACTTTATTGCTTTTTGCTCTACCTGCAATCCTTGAGTCAGTAAGTGTCAGTGAATTTTACAGCAAGGGGAAAAAAGCATCCTGGGGTTTGGCAAACAAACAAAACTCATCCTCAGACCATGGGATGAGGTTAGTGAAGGAGTAGTCATGGAGAATACTGCATGGCAACTCTTTGAGTGCAGCAAATGATTCAAATTTCCTAAGAAGAAACCAGACTTGTTTTCCTTGGAGAATATGAGGTTAAGAGTGGCTATGATTGATGGATGAAAAATTATGAGATATACAAGTTGGATAGGAGAAAGCAAACATCCCCATTCTCAGAGGTGAATAAAACTAGTTAACATAGATTTAGAAGGGATTTGAATGGATTGTTTTCACCCAGAGAGTGGTGGAAACAGTCACAATCAGTGTTCGTGAAGTGTCTGAATGAAGTCTTAAGTCAGATCTCCACAGAAGGCTTTGGGCCATGTGCTGGAAGATAGGATTTATTGTACAGTATTGTGCAAATGTCTTAGGCACATGTGAAATAATTCAGTAATGTGAAGATCAATAATGAAAAGTCTCTAAGTATCAAATAAATGCTATATAGAACAGCAAATAGTAAAAAAAGATACTAAATCAAAACAACATTGGCTTTAAGACTGGATCAAATCTGTTTGGTATACAGTCATACAACTTTATAAGAAAGTTAGCTGGAAGGTTGTTCCAAGCATCTTGGAGAACTTGCCACAGTTCTTCTGCGGGCTTTAGCCGTCTTGCTTCCTTCTGTCTCTCCAGGTAATCCCAGACAGCCTCAATGTTGAGATCAGGATTCTGTAGATGCCAAAACATCTGAAACCATACAATAGTCTAGGGGGCCTTAGACTTTAGCACAGTACTGCAGATGGATGTGTAATGGAAAGCCACATGTCTATGTTGTATGGCTCTGGGACTGTGTGAACCTATTACACAACACCATGATATGAACCCTGAACCTTAAAGTTCAAAGTAGATTTATTGACAAAGGACATAAATGTCACCATATACAATTCAGGGATTCTTTTTATTGTGGGCATACTTAAAATATTTATAGAATAATAACCACAACAGAATCAATGAAAAACTGCCCACGTAGAGCATTCAACCAGAGTATAGAAGACAGCAAACTGTACAATTAGAAGAAATAATAAATATTGAGAACATGAATTGAAGAGTCCTTGAAAGTTATTACATTGGTTTTGGGAAAATCTCAATGGTGTGGCAAGTGAAGATATCGCCTGGCCTGTTGAATTCCTTCAGTATTTTGTGTGTGTTGATGAGACAAGTGAAGTTCAGTGAAGTTTTCCCCTTTGTTTGTTCATTAAACACTAATTATCTACTTCTAAAATATGAACTAATATTAACTTTGAAGTCCAAGTTATTACAAATTATTCAGAGAGATTTATTTATTTATCTTGGAGTCTTGGGATTAAAAGATGTAGGAGAGCATTGGTTGTACCACTGGTTGTAGAACTGAAAATAATATTGTCGCAGGCATTCTGTACAAGCAAAAACTAATTTCTCCCTTAATTATCTCTCATATGGGAACAGGACTAATCATAGCACCAGCAATGAGAACATTGTACCTTTAAGCAGAACTAGGTCAAGAGGTTTACCTTGCAGTTGATACTGTTGTAAATGTTTCACATGAATATTCACGTCCTGTTGAGGCAAGGAAAGATAATTCAGTCTCACGTGCTTTGCAAATGCAGCCAGGCAAGAGTACATGGTTAACAAGTAGAAACTCATGCCTCAATAAAGGACTGATCGGTTAACTGGAGGTGAGTAATTTCTGTTTCCTGTGCAAATGTGAACACCGTTGTTCCTGGGGAAGTTATGGGGCTTGGATCGCTGGGATTGAAAACCCTATTTAATCCTGTGCAAACAGAAGTGGAAGTTCCAGCCAGGCTAATGACAGCTGCCAGCACTGGGAGATCTGTTGTTGGGGTCACAACATCCACCAGAGGGATGAACTCATCTCTGCACAGAGGGTATATGGAGATATTGGACCAAGTACAGTTGCTGATACAACAGTGTAATGCTTCTCTTCTCAATGAAAAGACAACTCCTGGTATAATGTAAAATACTGGAGGAACTGAACAGTTCAGACAGCATCTACGTAAAGAATAAACAGTTAACTTTTCAGGCCGAGATCTTTCTGATGTAGGATATTGACCTGAAACTTTGACCGTTTATACTTTTGCATAAATGCTGCCTGACCAGTTGAGTTCTTACAGCATTTTGTAAATGTGGTTCTTGTTCTACAGCATCTACAGAATCTCTTGTGTTCCTGTTCTAATAGTGGGCAGACAAATGTCAGTAAACATCAGAGTTATACAGTATGGGAGCAGGCCCATCAGCTCAACTCATTCACACTGATGAGTGTGTTTAACTAATCTCGACTCACTTGCCTATATTAAACCCACATCTCTTTTCCAGAAATGTTTTAAAGTCATTTTTATGTTATCCACCTCCACCAATTCATTCAGTAATTTGTTCCAGATAACTCCCCCAATCTGTGTAAAAATATTGCCCCTCCTGTCCCTTTTATATTCAACATTAAGCAGTAAAACACAGTAGACCATTCAGCCCACAATGTCACAGCCTTAAACCTACTCTACGATCAATCTAACCCTTCCCTCTACACAGCACACAACCATTTAAGATTCCCTTAAATATACCCGAAATATTTAGCAGCATCATGATAAATCTCCTCTAAAACCTCAAGTTGCCACATCCTTCTTATAATGAGGTGACCAGTACTAAACACTATACTCCAAGTGTGGACTAACCAGAGTTTTAAACAGCCCTAACATTACCTCGTGGTTCCTGACTTCAACACTTCGATTAATGAAGGCCAATACAGCAGGTGCCTACCTCACCATCCTCTCAACTTGTGTGTCAACTTCAAAAGGTATTTGGTTTTGGACCCCAATATCTTGCCGTTAATCTTGTACTTTGCCTTAAAATTTTATCTTATCAAATGTATAGCCTCATACTTTTCCCAGATAGAATTCAATCTGGCTCTTCAGAGCCCAGTTCTGCATTCCATCTCCGTAAGACTACAAAGACCATAGAATTAGGCCTTCAGCTCATCACATGTGCTCAGCCATTTTATCATAGCTGATCCATTTCCTTGTCAACCTCATTCTCCTTCCTTCTCCCCATAACCTTTCACACTCTGACTAATCAAAAACGTTATGGTGTGCTCCCACAGGCCTGGACCCAAATGTGGAGGAAATGGCAGGATGCCCAGACTGCAATGGAACCAAGAGGTAAGATGTTGGAATCAGAGCCTCATAGGAGCGACTGAGAAACAGCATGAGGTAATTCATCCTCTCTGACACAACAGCCACTGCAAGGCCCCAACTGAGTATCCTTCTTAAATAATCTTAGACTGAGGGAAATAGGAGCCAGCCACAATTAACTTGACAAAGTCAAACCAAAAAGGAACAAGGGCTTATCAACTCTAGTTAAGGCACTGTTAACAAATACAGGTGCTTAAACGCCCCAGTGCACTACAGCACTCAGCAGGGCTCAAGCAGTTCCTCCCCTCCCAAGGCTGGCACTTGACTGTCCAGGGAGCTCTTCAGGCAAGTCTGAAAACACAGGGCAGTCCTGGACCTCAAGGCAGCACTGGAGAATCTAGAAAAGATCTGGTGCTCCTGAGGCAGGTCAGAAAAACACAAGGGAAACTTGGAGCTCAAGAATCTGGAAACAGGTCCAAAAAACACAAGGGAGACCTGGAGCTTGAGGCAGTGCTGGAGAATCCAGAACAGATTTGGAGCAGTCAAGACAGGTCTGAAAAAACACAAGACAGAACTGGAGCTCGAGGCATAGCATACAACTTGAAACCGTAGCATTTGACTTGGATGCATAGCATGTGACTCAGGAAGAACACATTAGATGGAAGACCTTATAAAATTTGTTGACCAAGAGAACTGTGGAAAAAAATCTTGAACACAGACTGGAGAAGCTCAGAACCTTCACTGGGTCCATACAGTGGGAGTCATTCCATCATGGTGCAAACCCTGAGGACTGGATCCAGCTGTAGAGGAACAGCAGGATCTCCAGGCTGAGACACAAGGTAAGACATTGGAATCAAAACCTCAGAAAAGTGATGAGTAACACCATGAGGTAATTCATCCTCTCTGACACCATGACCACCCCTGAGGCAGCAACTGAGATTCCTCCTTAAATAATCATAGAAACATGAGCCAGCCACAATTAACTTGACAAGATCAAACCGAAAACACAAGGGCTTATCAACTCTAGTCAAGGCTCTGATTAGCAAATACAGGTGCTCAAACACCCCAGAAGCTCAACACTCTATGGAAAGCCACAAGGCACATGACAAAGAACCTATGAACCACTGCCTTAAATGCACCTGACCTCCACCGACACCGATGGCAAAGAATTCCAGTCTCACTACCCTCTGGAAAAAGAAAATTCCTCCTTATTTTTGTTCTAAATGGACATCCTTCTCTTTTGAGGATGTGCCTTGTGGTCATCGACTCCCTCACCAAAGGAACATGCTCTTCACATTCACTCTATCTAGGCCTTTCAACATTTGATTGGTTTCAATAAGTTGCCCCCTTATTCTTCTAAATTCCAGTGAGTAGAGGTCCAAAGCCTTCAGTTGCTGTTCATATGAGAACCCTTTCATTCTCAGAATCATTCTTGTGAACTTCATTTGAATCCATTCCAAAGTCAACACATTTTAGATAATAGGCCTAGAAATGCTCACGATAGTCCCAGTGAGGCCTCAAAACTGTCTTACACAGCCTTAGCATTACATCCTTACTTTTACAGTGCCTATAAAAAGTATTCAACCACCTTGGAAGTTCCATGTTTTATTGTATTACAATATTGAATCACAGTGAATTTAATTTAATTTGGCTTTTTTTGACACTGATCAACAGAAAAAGACTGTTCTGTGTTAAAGTGAAAACAGATTTCCACAAAGTGATCTCAATTAATTATAATTACTTGATTGCCTTCAAGTCAGGATTTAATAGATGCACCTTTGGCAACAATTACAGCCTTGAGTTTGTGTGGATAGTGTGTTCTTGATGATGTGTGGTGTTTGGCTTACACCAACCATAGCACTTAGACTGATGGCCAGATAGCTCATTTTTGGTTTTATCAGTCCACCAAATCTTCTTCCAGTTGACTTCAGAGTATCCCACATGCCTTCTGGCAAACTCTAGTTGAGATTTTTGTGAGTTTTTTTCAATAGTGGCTTTTTCTTTCCCACTGTCCCATAAAGCTGTGACAGGTGAAGTACCTGGCTGGTGTATGCACAGTCTCTCCCATCTCAGCCACTGAAGCTTGTAACACCTCCAGAGTTGTCATAGGTTTCTTGGTGGCCTCCCTCACTAGCCCCTTCTTGCATGGTCACTCGGTTTTTGAGTATGGCCTGCTCAAGGCAGATTTACATCTGTGCCATATTCTTTCCATTTCTTGATGATTGAATTAATCATACTTCAAGAGATATTCAGTGACTTGGAAATTTTCTCATATCTTTCTCCTGACGTGCTTTTCAACAAGACTTTTGTGGAGTTGTTTGTAATGTTCTTTCGTCTTTATGGTGTAGTTTTTGTCTCACCAGCAGTTGGACCTTCCAGTAACAGGTGTATTTTCACTACAATCAGTTGAAACACCTTGACTGCTCATGGTGATCTCCATTTAACTAATTATGTGACTTCTAAAACCAACTGGCTGCACCAGTGATGATTTAGTATGTCATATTAAAGGAGGTGAATATTATGAAATCAATTATTTTGTGTTTTATATTTGCAATTAATTTGCATCACTTTGTAGAGATCTGCTTTCACTTTGACACGGAAGAGACTTTTCCTGTAAATCAGTGTCAAAAAAGGCAAATTAAATCCACTATGATTCAATGTTGTAAAACAATAAAACATGAAAACTCCGGGGGGTGGGGGGGAGGTATATATTCTTGACCTCTTGACTAGAATATTCTTGTCCTACTGTAACCTATGACAATCTTCTACACTCCACTACACCAGCAACATTTGTGTTTTCGGCAAACATGTTGAACAATCCTTCCACTTCTTCAGTCAAGTCCTTTATAAAAATCACAAAGGACAGTGGTGCCTGAACAGAACAAGCCTCCATTAATCAGAGAATTGAGATCAAGAGTCACGAGACAATTGTGTAACATTGCTGGTCACCATCTCCTGGCAGAATACATAATCTACTGCCATCCTCTGACTTCTGTGGGCAAACCAGTTTCAATTGTTAGAGTGTCTCAAATGAGGAGACATAGTAGCAAGATTAGGACTGGGTAATTTAAAATTAGATGCATAAGAACTTCTTCACAATCCTTGGAATTCTCCACCTGGGAGATTGTGGAAGCTGGATCAGTAGAGATATATAAACAGAAAGTAGATATTTTTGATATAGTTCAGGGAATGGAGAAGTGGGAGAGGGCGCAGTGGAGCAGAGATGGCCAGGTATAGTTCAGCCAGGATTACATTGATAATGGGATAGTCTTCAGAGACCAAACAGCCTGCTGTGGCCATTCTTCCTGAGCTCTTACACTAACTGCACGTGGTCTCCACAGTTCCTTTAGTCTGTACAATTCTCTGTGCTGGCCCATGGCCAGGTGGTTAAGGTGTTCATCTAGCGATCTGAAGGTTGCTAGTTCGAGCCTTGGCTGAGGCTGCATGTGTGTCCTTAAGCAAGGCACTTAACCACACATTGCTCTGCGATGACACCGGTGCCAAGTATGGACCTGTATAGGGTCCTAATGCCCTTCCCTTGGACAACAACGGTGGTGTGGAGAGGGGAGACTTACAGCTTGGGCAACTGCCGGTCTCCCATAAAAAAAAACTTGCCCAGGTAAAAAATCCATGGTCTATCTAAACTAACACACACAATTCTCTATATTTTCCATGAAACAAACCACTGGAAACTATTTATAGTGTAAGGAGTGAGTTTGGGTATTTGCTGTTTTTCAAGGTTGGAAAAATCTCAAGGTTGGAAAACCAGAAACATCATCCATTTAGACACAAAGCCACCATTGTCAGCAAGAGCAGGCGGCAGACAGGAAGTACTCTGTCTCAGCTATTGAACATGGCATTCGACTCTCTGCAAGACTTGTTACCGTGGAGACAGAATAGGCCAGATATGCCTGACTGCAGCCTAAAGAACATAACAGATTAACTCTCCAACCCACTAACCCACCCCTCCACAAACCCCACCACCACTATGTTATCATTTCATGTCAGCCACCTTAGGTACAAACACTAGTATGCCTAGTGTAATTTTATGGGCATGCACAGTCACTGTATATAAACTATCTTACGTATTTATAATTATTTTTTAATTTATTGTTGTGTTCTATATCATATTGTGTTTTTGTGCTGTATTGGACCCTTACACTCTGTACTAGAAATGACATTAAGCAATGTTGAATCTTGAAAGCAATACATGATAATCAATCACCCTGATGATTCAGACCCTCCTCCACCACTTACCAGTGCCAGTGAATCGAATCACAAAACTGCAGTTGCCCTCCCTGTTGTAGACGGACACATTCACTATTTCACTAGACTTTGCTCCACGAGTATTCGAGGCTGTGCAGTAATATTGATGGTGTTGGTACTTGTTGGATTGACAATGTAGATCCAATTTATCACTGACAGAGATCACAGATGAAGTGTTTTCATGCCATGTGTATTGAATTGGAGGAGATCCCTGGACAGACTCACAGGACAGTGACACTGAGCCCTCAACGCATGAGACATTTGCAGGAGAGAGAAATTGAAGCACAGGAACAGACACCGGTTCTGTGGAGAAGAATCAGTGAACATCAGAAAACCAATAAAGATTCCAGCAGCTCTGCATCTCAGCCAGAGCAGGTGGTTGTCTCACCTCTAAGTCCATCTGTGTCTCTGTATCCTCCCAGATGACTGAACCGCCACGTCTGCCATTATCCCAAAACACAGCGTGACTCCAGATCAGGACAGCAGTGATGATATTGAGGATGTGATGTGTCAGTGTGAAAGTCAGCATCTCTCTCAGCAGCAAGGAGACAGTCTCCAGCGGTGTTTGAAAAAAACAATGCAAATATTGTTTTAAGGTGAGAGGTGGGCGATTTAAAGGAGATTTGTGAGACAAGTTCTTTAGCTACAATGAGCATTGTGACTGTTCTGTCAGGCAAAAAGGTGGAACAGGTATAACAACAATATTTAGAATGCATTTAGATTAACCCACAAAAAGTTTGGCACAGGTGTAATTATGGACATTTACAAGCAGATAGAATTAGCTTAGACTGACATCATAAGATCATAGAACTATAAGACATAGGAGTAGAATTAGGCCATTCGGCCTGTTGAGTTTGAACCACCATTCAATAATGTTGATATAATTTCCCTCTCAAACCCACTCTGCTGCCTTCTCCCTGAAACCTTTGACACACTTACTGATCAAGAACCTATTAACCTCCACTCTAAGTATACCCAATAACTTTTCTTCCACAGCCTTCTGTGTCAATAAATTCCACAGATTCACCATCCTCTGGCTAAAGAAATTCCTCCACAGGTCTGTTCAAAAGTAATGTCCTTCTATTATCTTTCCCCTAGTCTAGACGTCTCCACTGCTGGAAACATACTTCCCACATCTACTCTATCTAACCAGTCAATATACCATAGGTTTCAATGAGATCCCATCTCATTCTTCTAAATTCTAGTGCATAAAGGCTCAGAACCCTTTCATTCCAGGGAACATGGTCAGGGGAGCACATGATGGGACAAAGGTATCCTTAGTATCATCACTTCTGTGCTGGATGTTCCATGTTCAATCTTCTTCTGTAGTTCCATTTCTGCATTTTCCACATAGGAAAGGTCAGGGAGGTCAGCAGGGAAGTGTGGGGACTCGGAGCTCCTTGACCAGTATGGAGGGAGAGAGAAAGAGAGAGATAGAGACAGTGGGGCTGGAGAGGATGTGACTGATCCCTGAGGTGAGATGGGGATTGGGTTGCCCTGCTCCAGGGCGACTGACCGGAGTCTGTTGAGCCTCTGCCTAACAGAGCCTCAGAATATTGATTCTGCCCTGGGCCCTCCCATGGAAAATATGGATCAGACATTTCAATGGAGACATAATGTCAATCAATGAGAAACCTACCATTAGATACCTGTAGATGCACATCAAACATTGGATGATTGCCAGATGTTGTAATTCCACATCTGTAATGTCCTGTATCTTGAGAGACAAGATTCTCCACAGTAACAGTAAATATTCCCTGGGATATGTTATCTCTGATTGTCATCCTTCCATACTGCTCATTTGTCCCATTTGTATTCACTAACGATGTGCATTGGCGACCCCACATATGGCAAAAATACTTTGTGTGTGAACGGTACATTGGTGCATAGTGACAATCGATTGTGACCGCTCTTCCCACAACTCCTCTTACTTTATCTTCTGCCCATAAAGCACCTGAAACTGAGGGAGAAGTTCTTCAGAAAATGGACAGGTAAAATCAAATTTACACAGACTGCACATAGACTGGGAAGACAACAGCATTACCCATCATCACGTGCTCCCAGCTCTTCACAAGTCATGATTTTTATTTGATTGGAGTCATCATTATCATTGCCCACTAATGTCTCAGTGTGCTTCCACATTTCTGAGTCAATAGATTACTGATCCAATCCCATTCAAAAAAGGTAAGCCTAAGGTCAGTGGTAGGTAAATTGTGTAAGAATGGATCACCTGAACTTGCAAAGGGAAGCTTTGATTTTGGATGGTCAACATGATTCTGTGCACAGGAAATCCCCTCTCTAAAGTATTTGTCCTGAGTTTTTTGTGAAGAGATGCTCAAAGGAACTGTTGAGAACAGGGCAATAGAGTTTAGCATGAGCTTAGCAAGGCTTATGACAAGACTTTGCATAGTGTGTAATGTGAGATCACATGGTAAGCTAGTTGGATGGATACTGAAGAGGCTTGGGGGAAATATTCACTTTGTGGTTGCTGGTTTTCTGACAACATCTGACTTTGTCACCAGTGGTGTGCTATCAGGATCAGCGCTGTTGTGTGTCAACTAAAGTTTTTTGTCATCTGCATTAATAATTTGGAATGAAAATGCAGGTGACATGATTAATAAGTTGCCGATGACAGAGTAGTGCGTTGGACAGTGGAAAGATCTAAGTTTACAATGGGACCTGGAAAATGAACCAGGATTCAGCCCCATTACACTCTGCTGGTATGACTCCCCAACCTGAGCCTGTATTTGACCTGTCTCCTTCTCTTCTCATTTCTACAATAAGGCGGAAGGTGCAGGAGTCTTGGGTCCCACACCGCTGGGTTTGCCACCAGTTGTTGCCCTGAAGCCATTGGACTCCTGGTTTGGCTTCACTCGCCATAGCACTGAACTGACTCCACAGCTGTGGACTTACTTTCGGGGACTCTGCCTCTCATGTATTCAATGTATTATTTGTTTACGTATTTTTTTGATCTGCACAACTTGTCATCTTTTGCTTGTCTGTGTCTTGTCATGGATTCTGTTGAGTTCCTTTGTTTTGTGGGTATCTGCAAGAAGATGAATCTCTCAGTTGTTTGTGATATACGTACTTTGATAATAAATTTACTTTGAACTTTGAACTAGGAAAGTGGCCAATGAAATGGCTGATGGAATTGAACTCAGGCAGTGTGGAGTGTTGCACTTTGGGAAATTAAACAAGGGCACAACTTACACTGTAGGGAATTAGGTGTGCAACAACAGTGGTCCCTGAAAGTGGTAACACAGGTGGACTAAGTGGTGGACAAGGCAAATGATCTGCTTGTCTTCATTGGATGGGGCATTAAGTGCAGCTGGGATAGCATGTTACAGCTATAAAGGACATTGACAAGACCTCACTCGGCTACCCTGAGCAGTTCCTGAGGAAGGGTATGAGTAAATTCAAGAGGGTTACAGAAAACATTCACAAAGATGCTGCTGGGACTGGAGGGTTTGGGTTATGGATAGGCTGGAACTGTTTTTCCTGACGTGAGGGTGACCTTATCAAGGTTCACAAATTAAGAGGGACAAAAGTATGGGTGGGAGAGTCGAAAATTAGAGAGTCTAGATTGAAGTCAGAGGGCCTGGAGGGGCAGTGTTTTCCACACAGAGCAGTGTGTGCGTGGGAAAGGATGCCGGGGAAGTGCTGGAGGTGGGTACAAATTTAAAATACAATTGGAAAAGTTCATGGACAGGAAAGCTTGAGAAGCGTACGGACTAAATACAGGGAAATGGGAGAAGCTCAGAAAGACACAGGGCCAAAGCTCCTGCTTCCATAACTTGAAACTCTATGACTCTGAGCATCTTCTCTAAACAGGACCACACTTCTGAAAGTTTAAATTCAGAATTCAATTTCACTGCATAGGTGTGGTAGCTTTTAGAATCACAGCCAATCAGATTACACTTCAATTGAAACATTTGAAGTTCAAAGTACATTTATTATCAAAGTATGTGTACTATATACAACATTGAGATTGTCTCCTTACAGGCACCCACAAAACGAAGAAGCCAAAGAGACCCCATTAAAAAAATTCTCAAACATCCAATATGCAGAAATAAAAATCATGCAGACTATAAAAGTAAGCAAATAATGTTCAGAACTGAAATTCACAAAAATGAATCACAGACGCAACGCCAGTCACCACTTCAGCTGATTCAGAATCCCGTTAGTTGCAGGTCACAGCCTCAGTTCAGCACAGATGAGTAAACCCTGTGGAGCAGCAAGCTGAACACTGGCCCATTCCTTGCCTACAACAGGCATTCCTGTAGGGTTTCCCATGGATTTTCAAGGTCTATTATTCTGTCTCAATCATGAAGTGCAACAGCCTTGATCATTTCTGTTCATAGACTCAAACAGAAGGAATGGGCTTCCTTCTCGTTATCTCAAAGTGAGTGATCTATTTTGATCAGCAACCAGAAACACAGTTTCAGCTTTCACTAATTTACCTGGGCTGTTCAGGAAATTCTAAAGTTAATGATGACCACAAGACAAAGGGACCACCAGACACAAGAGTAGAATTAGGCCATTTGGCCTACAGTCTGCTCCGCCATTCCATCATGGCTGTTCCATTATGTTTCTTAATCCCAAACTCCTGCCTTCTCCCTGAAGCCTTTTGTAATCTTACTAATCAACAAACTAACAAGCCCTGCTTTAAATATACCAATGAATTGACCTCAACAGCCATGTGAAGTAATGAGTTCCATAGATTCAATACCCTCTGGTCAAAGAAATTCCTCCTCAACTCTGTTGTAATACAAGGAGTTTGCACGTTCTCCATGTGGAATGCATGGGTTTTCTCCGGATGCTCCTGTTCCCTTCCAGTAACTGTAACCAGGATCAATGGACAACAAACTGTGCAAACTTTGACTTTGTTCTCCCCAAACCTGGCCACAAAGCTATCTATGCCACCATCCAAGTCATTAACATACACCATAAAAAGTAGCAGTCCTAAGACCAAACCCTGCGGAACACTACAAGTCACTGACAGACAAACAAGAAAGCACCATTTTGTTCACATTCTTTGCCTCTTGCCAGTCAGCCAATCTTCTATCCATGCTAGAATATTTTTAGTAATACCTGGCTTCTTATCTTGTTTAGCAGGCTCATGTGTGGCACCTAGTCAAGAGTCTCCTGAAAATCCAAGTAAACAATATCCACTCTCCTTTGTCTGTCCTGCCTGCTGTTTCCTCAAAGAATTCCCACGGATTTTTCGGGCAAGATTTCCCCATAATGAAACCATATTTTATTATGTGCCTTCAAGTACCTTGAAATCCTATCCTTCATAGTGAACTCCAACATCTTCCCAATCAATGAAGTCAGGCTAACTGGTCTATAAATCCCTTTCATTTGCCTCCCTCACTTCTGAAAGAGTGGAGTGACATTTCCAATTTTCCAGTCCTACAGAACCTTTCAAGAATCTAATTATTCTTTAAGGATCACTATTAATGTCTCCAAAAATTCTTCAGCTATCTCTTTCTGAATACTTGGTGTACTCTGTCTGGGGCAGGTGACATCTACCTCAACTTCCCAAACACCTTCTCCTCAGTAAAAGCAATTGCACTCACTCCTGCCCCCTGACATTGCTGCATTCCTGTCATACTGCTTGTGTCTTTCTCAGTGATAAATTATGCAAAATACTGAATAGGTTCATTCTCCATTTATCTGTCTCTCATCATTACCTCTCCAGCACCGATATCCAGTGGTTTGATATCCACTCTTGTGTCTCTTTACTCCTCATATATCTGAAATTGTTGGGTATTCTCTTTTATATTATTGGCTAGTTTCCATTTATATTTCATCTTTTCTCTCCTAATGACTTTTCTCATTGTCTTCTTGTTATTTTTTAAACGTTTCCCAATTCTCCAACTTTCCACTAATTTGTGCTATATGATCTTCCTTTTGTTTTTATGAAAGTGTCACTGTCTCACAACCCAATAGCCATTCTAGCATCCTCAATGTAGAAGCTAGAAGTATGAATGGAATGCTCTCTATTTGTCTGGATTTGCAAGTCCAACTATAGTTAAGATACTCCACATTTTTCAGGAGAAGTGATAGACTAAACTGCTCACCCCACCCCATGGAGGCTGCAATGTGTAACTTCTACAATGCAAAGAAATTCCTTACCCTCACTAGGCATATAAGAGCAGCAGCAACAGAGTAACAAAAAGAAATATTTAAATATATCCTCCCTTGAAATTAGAACTTACTGATGCCATTGATTTCTGTCACATAGCTGCAGATCTCTCCGTTGTTGAAAATGATCACATTAACCTTTCCACTGTATATTACTCCAAGACTATTGGAGGCACTGCAGTAATATTGATGGTGGGTTTGGTTGAAGTATTGACAGTGCAGAGTCAGCTCCTTGTTATCTGAGATCTTTGGATGCCCAGATGAGGTTTGTTCATACCATCTGTACTGAATGGGAAGAGATCCCTGGAGAGACTCACAGGACACGGACACTGAGCCCCCGAGACGTGAGACATTTGCTGGTGACAGATATCGAAGCACAGGAACTGACACAGGTTCTGTGGGAAGGAATTAAACATTCAGACACTGAATGAACATCGGCAAATCAGACACTCTTCAGCCACATCATTTGGTACATCTATTTACCTGCTTGTTAATGCAAATAACTAAACAGTCAATCATGTGGCAGCAACACAGTTCATAAAAGCATGAAAGCATAGCCAAGGGATTTAATTGTTGTTCAGGCCAAATATCAGAATGGGAAGGAAATGTGATCTCATGACTTTGACCGTGCAGTCAGATGAGGAGGTTTGAAAATCTCCTGGGATTTTCATTTACAACAATCAGTATATTTTGCAGAGAATGGTGTGAAAAACAATAAATATCCAGTGAGCAGCAATTATGTGAGCAAAAATGCCTTGTTAATGAGAGAAGAATGGCCTGACTGTTCAAACTGCCAGAAAGATGACAGGAATAAAAATAAGCATGCATTACTGCAGTAGTGTGCAGAAGAACATCTGGACACGCAACACATTGAAGCTTGAAGTGAATGGGCCAAAGCAGCAGAAGACCATGAAAATACACTCAGTGGCCACATTATTAGATATAGGAGTTACCTAACAAATTGGCCCCTGAGTGTTCAAAGGCAGCGTATTTGTGAAATATCCGTCACATATTTGGTGGCTTTCACGAGAAAATGAAACTGTGACTGGGTTCAGTGACCAGCCGTAGAGAGGGAAATATTTGGCACTGATATTAATGCAGAAATAGTGATGGATAGACAGGGCCTGGATAAATGTCTTCTAATATGTGCAAAGGCTGAGCAGGAGGAGGAGATTGCTGTTCTTCAGACACATCCACGAGATGGGCATTTCTCTATTCAACAAGCTTGCCCCTGGTATCAACACATCGTCACTCCCCAAGATGCCTAATGCATTGACCCTTCCCAGAGGAAACATGTTTGAGACATTTATTTAATTGAAGGCACAAAGTTAATCCCTGAGAAACTTACCATAAGATACTTGTAAATGTACATGAAACATTGGATCGGCATCTGGTGTTGTAATTCCACAGCTGTACCATCCTGTATCTCCAGAGCGAAGATTCTTCACAGTAACGTTAAATATTCCCCATTCTGGATTATCTGAAATTGCCACTCGTCCCCTCTGTCCATGTTGCTGTTTTGTTTCCACTGTAATTAAACAGTGACGAGTCCATCCACGGCACCAATACTTTGTGTGTGAGCGGTACTTTTCTTCATAGTGACAATCGATTGTGATCACTCTTCCCACAACTCCTCTTACATATCTCTCTGTCCACAATGCTCCTGAAACTGAGGGAGGCATTTTCAGATTTGAGGGGAAAGGAACAACTTAATGCAAACAAATATCTTTGAATATGATGGTAAAAACAGGTCCAGGTCACGTCCCGCATGTGATCCATGACACCACAACCAATGATTTTGGTGTGAAGTGCAGTCAGTGCTGTTGTTGTGTCAGTGCTCTCTCTCCTGTGTCAGTACATTGTGGGTTCACTTCCCACTTCACAGTCCTAAGCAGTCCTGACCTTCCACTGCAGTACTGAGGGAGATCTGCAATATTGAACTTTCAATTACCTCAGATAATGTCAGCCTTTCAAAAGTACACAAAGGTTCTAGCTGTTTCATCTGGGATGCTTCCACATTTGTGTGTGTGTATGTTTCTTGGATTTCAGGGAACTCTGTGTTGAGTCGGGAGTCAGTAGGATCATTTGAGGTCACGTTTCATTTCTCTCCATGACACCAATGTCCTGATATCTTCCACTAACAGACACACATCTAATCTGCAGAAAGAAATCCCTCATGATGTTTGAAACTGAGCCCTCTGGTTCCGATGGAAGTTTTATATTTCTATCTGTCGGGTATTTCTATGTGCAGTTAGAAGGTGCTGCAATAGTGTTCGTAACCAGTTTAGTGTCTAGAAATCCAGGTGTGGTTTCAATTTCTTTTGGCATGGATTGAATGTTTAAATACAATCCATTAATTATTTCTGGAATAACAAAAGCACATATCAATAACGATAATGATCAAATACCTGATTGTCAAAATCCCATCTGGTCGGAATGGCCTTTAGAGACAGAAATCCCTCATCCCTACTCACCCGAGTTTACCTGTGACTCCATGTCTAATAACGTGCTTCACAAATTGCCCCGCAGAAATGGCCCAGGAAAGACAGGTGAATTCAACACAATAAAGTTGATAGTTGGAGTGATCCTTGCAGAGTGAGACCAGATTCCAGCAATAGCAGAATTAACGGTTACACTGGATCAGATGCAGCACAATAGTGATTACAAAAAAAAATGTTTTAATTAAGGAAATCTGTCCAAACTGTCAATTGGCATAAATGCATTCCACATAGACTGAAAAGTCAACAGCATCGTCCCTCATCACGTGCCCACAGCTCTTCACAAGTAGTGATTTTTATTTGATTTGAGTCGGTATTGTCACTGCCTACTAATATCTCAATGTGTCTCTACATTACTGAATCAATAGATTACTGATCCAGTCTCATTCCAGGCAGGGGAGCACAAGACCAGTGGTGGGTAACTTTCTGGAGGCGATTGCGTGAGACAGAATCTACCTGAATTTGCAAAGGCAAGGTCGGATTTGAGATAGTCAATGTGAGTTTTGTGCATGGGTGTGGAAGGAAATGATGAGTTTTGATTAATTTTGAGTCTGGCTAGGTATTGCTCAAGACCTGGGCCATGAGGGTGACTGGATAAAAGGCAGACGCTTCGCTTGTGTGAGCTAACTATAGTCAGACATAGATCATGCCAGCAATGAGGTATGGTTAACCTTCTTCCGATATTGTCTAGCAAGTAGCAAATAAAGGAACTAACATAGTTGTAAAATATTGTATAGTGGTTAACAGTCATCGCCTGCAATGGGTCATAACAACGGTAAGTATCAAGGCGGTACTCAAGGAAGAAGACCGAAGGGTGAATCTTCTCTGCAATCGAGGCCTGCTGATCCGTTGAGAAAGGCGCCGATGAATAAGATTACAGGAAAGAAGGTCGAAAGTATAAGAAAATTAAACAACTCCACCTGCGTCACCCGCGGACAAAGTTTGGTTGGAAACGGGAGACAGCAGGTACTCTTGTCATCTATTCTCGTGATCTCTATGTGTACAGCTGTGGTGACTAGTCTTTGAAACTAAAGAAAAGTTAGTACAGTACTGGAAACATGAAACAGAAGCTGGGGACGGAGATTCTAACGGGGATTTGGAGTATATGATGTGGTGTTTTAACAAATGGGAAAAGGTGGCTAAACGGCACCAGCCACCAGTGGTTAAACCTAAAAATGAGGAAGAACAAATTACACAGAAGGCTGAGGTGCTCCCATCAAGATTCTTGGTTCCGACTGCCCCAAGCTCCGTACTATATCCCCGAATAGCATCCCCTTCCCCTATCTGGAACTTCTGGATGGTAAGGAAACAATAGAAGTGGTTGTTGGGTGTCCCGGCATTGTGACCGCCAACAACGGCCGCAACTGCAGCCGAGGAGGGGCCGACGGATAGCCCAGACTCTGTTCCAGGCTCCTCGCATAATTGGAGAGAATGTCCGATAATTAAGCCCTGGGCCCCGGCAGAGGTACGCGACATGATTATGGAAGCCTTCCATAGTTGGTTGGGCCAGGCTTTGCCCAGATTTCAATTCATTACCTGGAGATGCCCAGGCACTGCTCAAGGCAGCCTATGGAACTTCCAGACCCGGAGTTAAAGCATGAATTCCCAATGCGCCCCACGGGCACAGGGCCCCTCCATCGGGGAACCATGGGTTGGTGATGGGAGTGTCCTACTGACAGAGTGAAGGATTGGCTGAGCAGAGCAAAAGATGCCATTCTCCCAGGACTCAGGCAATAGGGCGACTTTGGAGAAGTAACTAAATGCCCGCAAATAGAGTCTATTACTAATGTTATTGCCTGATTTAAAGATACTTGGGAATCCAGCCCAGGGATACCCCTAGCAGAAAAGCCCACTGGCGGCACAAACATTTATAAATTGTCTCCGACCAGAGGTAACACGTTCTTTTAAAATTGATCAGTCTGACATGGCAATACCAAAAGGCAGTAAAAGAAATTAATGCCACAGGTCCGATGGTAGAACGAGCCCCTTTCCCAGTGGAGATTGGCTGTGGCAGCAAATAGAAGTCGACATTACAGTGGGGGGAATCTTGGATAATTTAATCGGAACTTGTAAACTAGTAACTGCGGCCCTCAGGGATCCAGATCCCGGGGACGATTATAGAAGCCAAGCAAATCGACATGAAGACGCGAGGGTTGGCTTGTTATGGACCAGATACAGCGGTAACCGTAGTAACTCCGTGACATGTCGACTGTGAATTCCATAGACAGAGTCCCCCTACACTAATCATGTAGAATTAGTGAAATCCGTAGCTCCACAGACTCGTCAGGGGACGAAATATCCGACTACCATCCATCAGATAATATCGCCCATCTCCGGAAGCGGCATTAAACTTGTCACAGAGACGCTATTGTCACAGGGGGTTTTGCGATGAACTCAAAGCCCTTACAGTACCCATCCCCAAACCAGGGAGGCCGAATGAGTGGCGGTCTGTTCGGGATCAGATCGTGCAGCCCATTTCACCGGTTGTTCCGGACACGAATGTGACACTGGCCTCCATCCCTTCGGACTCCCGTTTGCATACAGTAATTGATTTGTGCTCTGCCTTTTTCTCTACGCCACTACATGGGGACCGTCAGTATCTGATTGTCTTCACATGTAATGGACAGCAGTACACATAGACAGGGTTACTGCAGGGTTATGCAGAAAGTCCGGTTGTCTACGCTGCGGCGCTCCGTGAAGATCCGGCAAATTTCCCACTGCCCGGCGGTAGCATGATTTTACAACATACAGACGATTTATTGTTGGCCCCACAGGCTCTGACTGGATGTAGAGAAGACTCTGTGGAATTGTTGAATCATTTGGCTGCCACAGGACATAGATCCTCCTTGCTAAAGTTACAAATCTGCCAGCCTACAGGAACATACCTGGGGTATGTACTGCACAAAGGAACCCGCCAGAGCATGTCAGTGCCATTGTGCAGGCGTCTAGACCTGCTACCGAGAGACAGATAATAACCTTCCTGGGAATGACCAATTACTGCCGATGGTAAATCAGAGTAAAGTCTTCAACAATGGGAAATTGTCTCTCAAAAAAAAACTTGACGGGGTTATTTGAAGAGATGACCAGATGGACTGATGGTGACAGGGCAGTAGACTTCAGCACATGGAGTTTAGCAAGACTTTTGACAAAGTCTCACATAGCAGACGGATCTCTAATATGAGATCACATGGTAAGCTCTCTGGATAAATCCTAAATAGGCTTAATGGAAGGAGTCTGATTGTGATAGTGAAGTCTGACAACATCAGATTTTATCACCAGTGGTGTGCCACAGGGATCAGTGCTCTTACTTGTTAACCACTCTTATTTGTCAGCAATATTAGTAATTTGGAATGATAATGTAGGTCACATGATTAATATGTTATGGGCGACACTGTAGTGCAGTGGACGGTGCAAAGAGTTGTCCAAGTTTGCAATGGAATCTGTTAACTAAACCGGTGTTCAGACCCATTACTCTGTGTCAGCACAATCTGGCCCACCTGAGCATGTCCCATCTAACCATTTGAACTCTCTCCCTCTCTTCTCACTATTGCCAGTGGGTGGGAGATGCAGGAGTCTTAGGTCCCATGCCAGGCTCCTGGATTGGCTTCACTCACCTCTCCACTGAACTGACTCTGCAGCTGCAGACTCACTTTTGAGGACTCTGTCTCATGTTCCATGTGTTACTTGTTTACATATTTTTATTTCTTGCACGATTCATCCTCTTTTACAGGTTCGAATTTTGTCAGTCTTTGTTGTGGATTCCATTGTGTTTCTTTGTTTTGTGGGTGTCTGCAAGAAGATGAGTCTCTAGGTTGTTTATGGTATACATACTTAGATAATAAATTTACTTTGAATTGGGAATGTAGCCAATGGAGCAGGTGATGGAATTGTACTCAAGCAGTGTGAAGTGGTGCATTTTAGGAAATTAAACAAGGGCTCAACTTACACTGTAGAGAACAAAGTGTGCAACTACATTGGTCCTTGAAAGTGTCAATACTAGTGGCCAAAGCACTGAACAAGTCAAATGACATGCTGGTCTTCATGGATGGGACATGAAGTACAGTTGGAACAGCATGTTACACATTTGAAGGATGCTGACAAGACCTTACCTCGACTACTCTGTGCAGTTCCAGGGGAAGGATGTGAATAAATTATACAGGGTACAGAGAACATACACAAAGATGTTACTGTGGCTGGAGAGTTTGGGTTATACAGAAAGTTTGCAGACGACGCAAAGGTTGGTGGTGTTTGGATAGTGTTGAGGATTGTCGAAGATTGCAGAGAGACATTGATAGGATGCAGAAGTGGGCTGAGAAGTGGAAGATAGAGTTCAGCCCGGAGAAATGTGAGGTGGTACACCTTGGAAAGACAAACTCCAAGGCAGAGTACAAAGTAAGTGGCAGGATACTTGGTAGTGTGGAGGAGCAGAGGGATCTGGGGGTACATGTCCACAGATCCCTGAAAGTTGCCTCACAGGTAGATAGGGTAGTTATGGAGAGTTAGCTTTCACAAGTCATGGGATAGAGTTTAAGAGTCACAGGGTAATGATGCAGCTCTATAAAACTCTGGTTAGGCCACACTTGGAGTACTGTGTCCATTTCTGGTTGCCTTACTATAAGAAGGATGTGGAAGCATTGGAAAGGGTACAGAGGAGATTTACCAGGATGCTGCCTGGTTTTGAGAGTATGCATTATGATCAGAGATTAAGGGAGCTAGGGCTTTACTCTCTGGAGAGAAGGAGGATGAGAGGAGACATGATAGAGGTATACAAGATATTAAGAGGAGTAGATAGAGTGGACAGCCAGCGCCTCTTCCCCAGGGCACCACTGCTCAGTACAAGAGGACATGGCTTTAAGGTAAGGGGACAAAATTTCAAGGGGGATATTAGAGGAAGGTTTTTTACGCAGGGAGTGGTTGGTGCGTGGAATGCACTGCCTGAGTCAGTGGTGGAGGCAGATAAACGAGTGAAATTTAAGAGACTATAGATAGGTATATGGAGAAACTTAAGGTGGAGGGCAATGTGGCGGGGGCAGGGTTTAAGGGCCGGCATAACATTGTGGGCTGAATGGCCTGTACTGCACTGTATTGTTCTTTGTTACAGATAGGCTGGAACTATTTTTCCTGAAGCGAGAGTGGCTGAGGGGTGAATTATAGAGGTTTACAAATTAAGAAGGAGAAACATGTGGTAGATGGTCACAGTGTTTATCCCAAATTAGGGAAGTTAAAAACTAGAGAGCCTGGACTGAAATTGAGAGGGGAAGCTGTTAGAGGGCCTGGACTGGCAGTGTTTCCCACACAGAATAGTGTGTACGTGGAAAAGGCTGCCAGAGGAAAGGCTAGGGGTAGGTACACATACACTATTTAAAGTAAATTTGGACAAGTTCATGGACAGGAAAGCTTTAGAAGGATACCAACCAAATGCAGGGAAATGCGCGAAGCTCAGGAAGACACTGTGGTCAGCATGGATGCCTTGGGCCGAAGCTCCTGTTTCCATAACCTGTAACTCTTTGACTCTGCAGCATCCTCTCTAAACTGGAACACACTTTTGAAAGGTTAAATTTAGAGTTCTATTTCATTGTATCTGTTTGACAGCTTATGGAATTATAGCCAATCAGAATCCATGTCAAGTTCAAAGTACAAAGTGCATTGATTATCAAAGTATGTGTGCCATATACATCCTTGCAATTCATCCCCTCACAAGCAGCCATACAGCAAAGAAACGGAATGAACCAATTTAAAAATAAACCGTCAAACACACAATTTGCAGAAGAAAAACCATGTAAACCTGAAAAGTGAGCAAACTACATTTAGAAGTGAAATTCATGAAAGTGAGTCATAGACACAAAGCCAATCATTGGTGCAGATGATTGAGATGCCCGTTAGTTGCGGGCCACAGCCTCAGTTCAGCACAGCGATGAGTAAAGCTTCCAGAGTAGCAAGCTGCCTACCGGCCACCTCTCACCTACGACAGGCATTGCTGTAGTATTTTACGTGGATTTTGAAGGTTTATTATCCTGTTCACAATCATGAAATGCAGTAACCTTGTTCATATCCATACATAAACCCAAAAAGAAGGAATGGGTTCCCTTCTCATATCTCAAAGTGAGTGAGGTATTTTAAACAGCAACCAGAAACTCAGTTTTAGCCATCTCTAATTTACCTGGGCTGCTCAGGAAATTCTCAAGCTAATGATAACTATAAGACATTGGAGAAAAACTAGGCCATTTGGTCCATACAGTCTGCTCCACCATTCCATCATGGCTGATATATTATCGCTCTCAATCCCAAACTTCTGCCTTCTCCTTGTAACCTTTCATGCCCTTACTAATCAGCAAATTATCAAGCTCCAATTTAAATATACCAAATGAATTGGCCTCAATAACCATAGAATCACCACCCTCTGGCTAAAAAAAGTCCTCCTCATCTCTGATGTAATGTAAGGAGTCTGCATGTCTTCCTCGTGGAACGCGGTGAGCTTCCCTGGGAGCTCTCATTTCCTCCCACAGTCCAGAGATGTGATGTGCAGGCTAATTGGTCATTGTAAATTGTCCTGTGATTAGGTGGGCTTGTTCCAGTTCTGTCGAGGGTTGATCAGACGTTGTGGCTCGAATGCCGAAAGTGCCTTCTCTGCACTCTATCACTAAGTAATTAAATTAAAGAGACGTTGTTGTAATCTGAGGGTGTGGCATATGGTCTTGGTCTCCCCCACTACAGGACACATCTTCTCTATGCATTCTATCTAGGCCTTTCAATATTCCATGGGTTTCAATGAGATCCCCCTTATTCAAAGCCAAAGTCAAAGTAAAAATTTATTATCAGAGTACATACATTCAACCACATACAACACTGACATTCTTTTACTTCAGGCATACTTATCAAATCTATAGAACATTAACTTTAAACAGGATCAATGGACAACAAACTGTGCAAACTTTGACTTTGCCTTTGTTGTACCCAGACTTGGCCAGAAAGCTATCAATACCATTGTCATCATTGACATGAAATGTGAGAAGAAGCAGTCACAACACAGACCACGTGGAACACCACGAGTCACCGACAGGCAAATAGAAAGGGGCCCTTTGTTCACACTCTTTTTCTCCAGCCTATCTCCCAATCTTCTATCGATGCTCCAATCTTTTCAATAATACCATGGCTTTTTATCGGCTTTAGTAGCCTCATGTGTGGCACCTTGTCAAAGGCCTTCTAAAAATCCAAGATGTTTCTTTGTCTATCCTGCCTGTTATTTCTTCAAAAAATTCCACCAGGTTTTTCAAGGCAATATTTCCCCATAAGAAAACCATATTTTATCATGCACCTCCAAATGTCCTGAAAACTCATCCTTAATAATGGATTCCAACATCTTCCGAACTACTGAAGTCAAGTTAACTGCTCTATAATTCCCTCTCATTTGCCTCCCACTTTTCTGAAAGAGTGGAGTGACATTCCCAATTTTCCAGTCCCACAGAACCAACCCAGAATCCAGCGATTCTTTACAGATCACTACTAATGCCTCCACAATTTCTTCAGCTTCCTCTTTAAGAACCCTGGGGTGTAGTCCACCTGGGCCAGGTGACTTATCTACCTCCAGACCTCTCAGCTTCCCAAGCATCTTCTCCTTAATAAGAGGAACTGCACTCATTCCTGCCCCTTGACATTGCTGAATTTCTGTCAAACTGCTTGTGTCTTCCTCAGTGACAAATTATGTAAGATGCTTATTAAGTGATTCCTCCATTTCTTTGTACCCCAATACTCTGTCTCCAGCTTCATTATCCAGTGATCTGATATCCGCTCTTGCTTCTCTCTTATACCTAATATATCTGAAAATCTTCTGGTCTCCTCTTGTATATTATTGGCCATTTTCTCTTTATATTTGATCTTTTCTCTCCTTTTGGCTTTTCTTGTTGCATTCTGTTGGTTTTTTTTTTAAAGTTCCCCAATTCTCTTAACTTCCCACAAATTCTTGCTATATTATGTGTCCTTCCTTTTCCTCTTATGACAGTGTCACTGTCTCATGACTCAACACTCATTCTAGTATCTTCAATGCAAAAACCAGAAGTATGAATTGAATGTCCCCAATTTGCCTGGAGCTGCAAGTCCAACTATGTTTAAGACATTCCACACTTTCCAGGAAAAGTCACAGACTTAACTGTTGACTACACTTTGATCTACCCCATGGTGGCTGCAATGTTTAGCTTCTACAAATGCAAAGAAATTCCTTACCCTCACCAACAGTATAAGAGCAGCAGTAACAGAGTAACATAAAGAAATATTTAAATGTATCCTCCCTTGAAAGGAGAACTTACTAGTGTCATTGATTTCTGTCACATAACTGCAGATCCCTGTGTTGCTGAAGATTGTCACGTTTAGCATTCCACTGGATTTTATTCCAAGCCTATTCGAGGCGTTGCAGTAATATCGATGGGCTTGGAGGTCTAAGGATTGACAGGGTAGAACCAGTTCATTGGTGTCTGAGATCATTTGATCCCTAGATGAGTGTTTTTCATGCCAAGTGTACTGAATGGGAAGGGATCCCTGGAGAGACTCACAGGACACTAACACGGAGCCACCGAGATGGGAGATATTTGCTGGTGACAAATATCGAAGCACAGGAACAGACACAGGTTCTGTGGGAAGGAATTCAACAATCAGACACTGAATGAACATCTGAAAATCAAACACTCTTCTGCCACTTTATTAGATACACCTGCTCACCTGCTTGTTAATGCAAGTATCTAATTAGTCTATCACCTGGCAGCAATGCAGTCCATAAAAGCATGCAGACATAGTCAAAAGGTTCAGCTGTTGTTTAGTCCAAACATCAGAATGGGGAGAAAATGTGATCTTAGTGACTTTGACCATGGAATATAGTTGGTGCAAGACAGGGAGGTTTGAGTATCTCAGAAACTGTTGATCTCCTGGAATATTCATGCACAGTCTGCAGAGTTTACAGAGAATGTTGCAAAGAGTATCCAGTGAGCAGCAATTCTGTGAGCTAAAATACCTTGTCAATGAGAGTGGATAGAGGAGAATGGCCAGATAGTTTCAGGCTGACAGAAAGATGACAGAAGTTCAAATAAACGTGTGTTATGACAGTTACTGTATGCGGAGGAGCATCTGAACACACAACACATTAAAGCTTGAAGTGAATGGGCCACAGCAGCAGAAGACCATGAACATACTCCTTGGCCAATTTATTAGTTATAGGAGGTACCTAATAAAGTGGCCACAGAGTATTTAAATGCAGCAACTTGTGAGATATCTGTCACATGTTTGATGGCTATCAGGAGAAAATGACCTGCTGTATAAAGGGAAACATTTCAGAATCAGAATCAGGTTTTTTATCACTGGCATGTGTTGTGAAATTTGTTAACTTAGCAGAAGCATTTAAATGCAATACATAATATAGAAGAAGCAAAAAAGAATAAAATAATAATAATAAATAGTAAATCCATTACAGTACACATATATTGAATAGGTTAAAAATTGTGCAACAAACATAAATAATATATATTAAAAAAGTGTTGTGGTGTTCATGGGTTCAATGTCTATTTAGGAATCAGATGGCAGAGGGGAAGAAGCTGTTCCTGAATCACTGAGTGTGTGTCTTCAGGCTTCTGTACCTCCTCCCTGATGGTAACAGTGAGAAAAGGGCATGCCCTGGGTGCTGGAGATCCTTAATAATGGACGCTGCCTTTCTGAGACGCCGCTCCTTGAAGATGTCCTGGGTACTTTGTAAGCTAGTATCCACGATGGAGCCGACTAGATTTACAGCCCTCTGCAGCTTCTTTCGGTCCTGTGCAGTAGCCCCCCCTCCCCCACCACCACCATATCAGACAGTGATGCAGCCTGTCAGAGTGCTCTCCACGTTATATCTATAGAAGTTTCTGATTGTATTTGTTGACATACCAAATCCCTTCAAACTCCTAATGAAGTATATTCGCTGTCTTGCCTTCTTTATAACTGCGTCAATAGGAACCAGGTTAGATATCTGAGATTTACAAACCCATGAGCTTCAATTGCTCACTTTCTCCACTTCAGATTCCTCTATGAGGATTGGTATGTGTTCTTGAAGTCCACAATCCCTTCCTGAATTCCACAATCAGCTCTTTCGTCTTACTGACGTCGTGTGCAAGTTTGTTGCTGTGAAACCACTCCACCAGTTGGCATATCCCACTCCTATACACCCTCTCATCTTCATCTGAGATTCTACCAACAATGGTTGTATCATCAGCAAATTTATAGACGGTATTTGACAGTGATATTAATACAAAGATTGTGAGGGATGGACAGTGTCTGGACAAAGATCTTTTAAATTGTGCTGAGGCAGAGCAGAAGGAGAAGGAGACTGCTGTTCTTCAGACACATCCACGAGATGGGCATTTCTCCATTTTACAAGCTCAGCCTGGGGTCGGCACATCGTCACTCTCCAGGAGTTCTCATGTTCTGACTCTTCCCAGAGGAAACATGGATGAGAAATTTATTTCATTGAAAGCACAAAGTTAATCACTGAGAAACCTACCATCAGATATAGTGCCTATAATCAAGAGATTCTGTTGTTGTTCAGGGCAAGTATTAGATGGTGAGGAAATGTGATCTGAGTGACTTTGACCGTGCAATGATAGTTGGAGTCAGACGGGGCAGTTTGAGTACCTCAGAAACTGTTGATATCCGGGGATTTTCATGTACAGCAGTCTTCAGAATGGTGTGAAAAACAAGAACTATCTAGTGAGCAGCAATTCTGTGAACAAAAATGCTTTGTCAGTCAGAAAGGTCAGAGGAGAATGGCCCGACAGGAATTCAAATAACTACACATTATGACAGTGGTGTGCAGAAGGGCATTTGAACACACAACACATCAAAGCTTGAAGTGAATCGTCACAGCAGCAGAAGACCATGGACATATGCTTTGTGGCCAATTTATCTGATATAAGAGTAACCAAATGAAGTGCCCACTGAGTGTTTAGAGGAAGCAACTTGTGGGATATCCATCACATGTTTGGTAGCTTTCAGACAGAAATGAAATTGTGACCTGGTTCAGTGACCTGCCGTAGAGAGGGGAACATTTGGCACTGATATTAATGCAGAAATAGTGAGGGATGGACAGAGTCTGGATGAAGGTCTTGAATATGTGCAGAGGCTGAGCAGGAGGAGGAGCAGATTGCTGTTCTTCAGACGCATCCATGAAATGGGCATTTCTCCATTCAACAAGCTTGCCCCCGGTATCAGCACATCGTCGCTCCTTTAGACATCTAATGCACTGACCCTTCCTAGAGGAAACATGGATGAGACATTTATTTCACTGAAGGCACAAAATCAATCACTGAGAAACCTACCCTCAGATATTTGTAGATGTAAATGAAACATCAGATCGGCACCTGGTGTTGTAATTCCACAGCTGTACCATCCTGTATCTCCAGAGTGAAGATCCTCCATAGTAACAGTAAATATTCCCTGTTCCGGGTTATCTGTGATTGACACTCGTCCCCTCCGTCCGTGTTGTCCTTTTGTTTCCACTAAAGTTGAACATTGGATAGTCCATCCATGGCACCAATACTTTGTGTGCGAGCTGTACTTTTCTTCATAGTGACAATCGATTGTGATCGCTCTTCCCACAACTCCTCTTACAGATTTGTCTGCCCACAATGCACCTGAAACTGAGGGAAGCATTTTCAGATTTCAGCAGAAAGCAACAACTTAATGCAAACAAATAACTTAGAACATAAGGGTAAAGTAGGTCCAGGTCATGTCCAGCTTGTGGTCCATGACAGCACAGCCAATGATTTTGGTCTGAAGTGCAGTCAGTTCTGTTACTGTGTCAGCTGTGTCAGTACATTAAATTCCTACTGTAGAGTTCTGAGCAGAAACCCTGGGCTGAATTTCCAGTGCCGTACTGAAGGAGAGCCACAATGTGGTTTATCAATTACCTCAGACCATGTCACCCTTTCAAATGTACACTAAGCTCCCAGAGAGTTCATTTGGGATGCTCATGTGTGTGTGTGTGTGTGTGTCTCGGAATGCAGGGAACTCTGAGGTTGAGATGGGGACTGGTAGGACCATTTGTGGTTATGTTTCAATGCTCTGCATGTGGCCAATTTCCTGACATCTTCGACTAACAGACACGTTTATAAACTTCAGAAAGAAACCCCTCCTGACGTCTGAAACTGTGTCTTCTGGTTCTGATGGAAATTTTATATCTTGCATTTGTCAAATGTTTCTATGTGCAGTTAGAAAGTGGTCGTTACCACTTTAGTGCCTAGAAATCTAGGTGTGATTTCTATTTCTGTAACAATACATTGGGACTTTAAAGATAATTTATTAATTACTTTTAGAATTAAAATCAACATCAGTAATGATAAAGATCAGCTACCAGACTGTCAAAATCCTTTCTGGATCGGAAAGGCAATTCCGATCAGAAATCAGAAATCTCTCATCCCTACACACCCTGGTTTATCTTTGAATACAGATCTAGTAATGTCCTTTACCAATTGCTCCACTGAAATGGCCCAGGAAGGACTGATTTTAAGGCTATAACATTGACTGTCATAGTGATCCCTGCAGAGTGAGATAAGATTCCAGCAATGGTAGACTTGATGTTCTCGCTCAACAGCCTTTGGAAAATTTCTCCACCTAGACATATTCTCTCCCCACCTGGCTCCACCTGATTCCCCTTTTCTCCTTATCTGCTTTCCCACTCTCCCATCAACAAATTCCACTCCTTTTCCTCTCCATTCCATTTATCTGTCATGCTTCACCCCTCCTCAGTCCCCGACCAGCAAGTGAACCCAGTCTCACACCTTCGCCTCTCCTATTTACACTATCTCCCTCTCCACTCACACCTGATGAAGGGTCTCGACCCAAACCGTTGACATTTCCCCTTCCCCTGACAGATGCTGCTTGAACTGCTGAGTTCCTCCCCAGGAGTTTCTCTGAACTCCAGTTTCCAACATCTTTAGTGTCTACAGATATTCAAGTACTCTTCTGGAAATGGTGTATGGCCCCCAAAGAAACATTGATTAAAGAATGTCCAGCGCAGGTTGTCACTCACCAGGTAGGAAACCAATCAGAATAATCGAAGTCCACATCGTTTTATTCACAGAGACCCAGCCAGGACCTGTCTGTCCTCAGAGAGAAATAACTGTGAAATAAAAATGAGGAAGAAGGCAGCAGGAAGTTTGTTCAAAAAAACCACAGTGTATGGTACATGACAATCTGAAATGATTTTTCTTATACTTAGCAATACAGAAACAATTCCCAAAGACCAAATGAAATGGTGAGAAGTGTTAAAATATTGGTCAGAAGCGACAGTAAATGTTCTAATCTGAAGCAAAAGTAAATGGCTGGAGGTGTCGTGAAGCAGGGGATTCATCTGAAATGTTGACCACTCTGCCTCTGCAGATCCCACATGACTCCCAGAGTTCCTCCAAAAGTTTTAGTTTTTTGCTTGTTTTAAGACATTAACTGCGTTGAGTCATGGCGGAAAGTGTTCATGATGAAAAGTTAATGGTGGAAAGGGAAAGAGCCCAAGTTGGTTGTTGTGAGTGTGAGAGGGAAGTTATGTCACCCCTAGTCCAGACCAGGAGATCATTTGATGGCCTGTACTCACTGGAGATTAGAAGGATGGGAGACAATCTCATTGAAAGGCCTATATAAAGAGAATGTGGAGTGAATGTTTCCTATAGTAGGGGAGTCTAGGACCAGAGTGCACAGCCTGAGAGTACAAGGATGGTCCTTTAGAATGGAGATGAGGAAGAATTTTTTGAGTCATAGAGTGGTAAATCTGTGGAATTCACTGCCACAGACCGCTGTGGAGGCCAAGTTATTGGGTATATTTAAAGTGTGATTAGCTGTAGCAGTCCAAAATGGGAATATTTGATGAATCCCATTGGAGCTGTCCGCAGAGTCGCCACTTATTGGTGCCATCTTGAACTTTAACTAAAAATGTTAATTGTTCAACCCTGATTTCATTGTAAACACAAGAAAATCTATATTCGCTGGAAAACAACACACAGAAAATGCTGGAGAAACTCATCATCTATGGAAATGACAGACAGTTGACATTTCGGGCCAAGACCCTTCTTCAGGACTGAGAAGGAAGGAGGAATGTTTTGGAATAAAAAGGTGGGAGGAAGGGAAGGAGGCTAGCTGGAAGGTGATGGGTGAAGCCAGGTGGGTGGGAAAGGTCCAGGGCTGGAGAAGAAGGAATCTGATAAGAGAGGAGAGTGGACCATAGGAGAAAAGGAAGAAGGAGGGGAACCGGGGAAGTAACAGGCAGTGGAGAAGAGGTAAACTAAGAGTCATGGCCTGATACCTCGACAATATATTCATATCTATAGATGCTGTCTGCTGAGTTTCTCCAGCATTTAGCTTGCGTCGGTTTTGATTTCATTGTAGTTTGAGAATTGAGGTGATCCAAGAATCTGGCTGATTTATATTACCATGATTTTTTGTTGCTGACTTTTCAATTGTTTATAAACACTTAACTCCACATTGTATGCAAATAGATAAATGATAAAAATAATTCTGTATACATGTAGAGCTTTTTGAACTTTGGTTTTGTTAAATTTGTTTTTGGGGAAAACAGTGCAGTGAGTTTATATCTGCTTAAATACCGTGCATTGTATAGAATGACTCTATTGTATCAGCCACTGCTGTGATCTGTGTAATGTTCACCCTCAGTGAAGGATAAAGGAAGATAAATCTTTATTTATCCAGAAGGAAATTATTGTTGCCCAGTCAGACATATGTCCTTCAAAATGCAAAAAGTAAGCATTGATGTGGGTAGAACTTCTGTCTTCTTTAATTGTCTTAACAAACAGAATATGAGAAGTACCAATGGACACTACACACTGGCAGATGTTCTGGTCTCTTCCTGCATTGGCCCATCACTTCTTGGAAAACTTCTCAGTAACCATGGTTCAATATGCTGATGAGAACAAGTGCAGAGATACAAAACATCTTCAGCAAAGCAGTTTTGTTTCAGCAACTAGATCACTGAACAACAAAAACAGTATGGTAAAGAAAAGTGAAAGGCCATTTAGCCATTGTGTTTAAACCTAATCGCAGTCATGTACATAACGATGGGACTGTAAAACATTTTTCATTCATTGTTGAGAAGTTATCCAAGAACTGAAGCTTCATAAGGTATTAGTCAGATCACGCTGGGAAAATGGTGAACATACTTGGGCCCCTTATCTATTGAAGGATGAGCTATAATTGGAAAGGGTCCAGAGGGGGTTCATGAGAATGATCCCGGGAATGAAAGGGTTAACATGTAAAAATTGTTTGATGGCTCTGGGCCTGTACTTGCTGGAGTTCAGTAGAACAATGGGGAAATTTTATCGAAATCTGTTGAATAGTGAAGGGCCTAGAAACTCAATGGAGTGTATGTGGAGAAGATGTTTCCTATAGTGGGGAGGCTCTGACCAGAGGGTATAGCCTCAGAATACAAGGATGTCCCTTTAGGTGAGAGACCAGGAGGAGTTTTTTTAGCCATATGATGGTGAATCTATGGGAATTCACTGCCACAGGCAGCTCTGGAGGCTATGTAATTAAGTTTGAAATGGTTTTTGATTGGTAAGGTTGTCAAAGGCTTTAATGAGAATGTGGTTGAGGAGGATAATAAATCTGTCAGTATTGAATGGTGGAGCAGAGTGAATAGCTGAATGGCCTATTTATGTTCCTATGTCTTTTTGTATTATGGTCTTAGGTGACGAAGCAATGCAAGAAGAGGATGGAATAATTTGTTTTCATGAGGCATCCACTGGAACTTCCCTGAATTCAGTTTTTTAAGTCAAGTAGAAGGGCACAGAAGTTCTAACCACATTCTTTGAGAATTGCTTTGTGATGTCCTGGTTCCGAATCAGAATTGGATTTATATACATTGCCATCCGATGCAAAATTTGTTTTTTTTTGCAGCAGAAAAAAAACAAAAGCAAGTTCCTTCCCTCAGACCATTAACAAGCTGAGGTTTAACTGGTCCAGATTCACAAGTGGGACCACTGCATCTGGAATTATCTCCAGCTCATCAACACCTAACAGATAACCCTGGGCTGAAGAGGTCAAGAGCTCTAAACAGACTCTGGTGTTATTGCTTCACATCCTCACAGGGCAGGTGAAGGATATTATGTGATAGTCCTCCTAGTGAGTGGGGCATTTCAAAGTTCAAAATTCACATTAAATTTATCAACGTGCAGTATGATGTCAGCATAAACTACCTTGATTATAAGACAACCATGTGTTTCACCTTGTCTCATTTCCAAGACCCTTTATTACACATTCATGGGTTACAGTCACAGATCAGTACTGAGAAAAGTTACACCTTCTATCTGCAGATTCACGCCCTGATGACCGATGCAAGCTGCAATAGTTTGCAGCTCACTCATTTTATTCAGCACCCAACTTTTATTTCCATTGATCGTTCTCATTTAGGGCCTTGGTACAGTGACTAGAAATATTCATGTTTGTGTCTTTCTCACTCCAGTTCTTCAAAATGCATTTTGAAAGGTCAGTAATCATGCACCTGATTGAAGTTCAAAATGTCATGGTAAATTTATTATCAAATTACATTTATGTCACCATATGCTACCCTGTGATTCATTTTCTTGAGGGCATTCAAAGTAGAACAAAGAAATACAACAGAATCAATGAAAAACAACACAATATGGAGAAACAATGTGCACAGGAAGGCAAACTGTGCAAATTCAATAAATAAGTAAATATATAGCACTAAGCACATGAGTTGTAGAATCCTTGAAGATGAGCCTAGAGGTTGTGTTTAGTGCTCACTTCAGTATTGAAGTGAGTAAAATTATCCACACTGGTTCAGGAGCCTGATGGCTGAGTTGTTCCTGAACCTGGTAGTTTGGGACCTGAGTCTCCTGTACCTCCTTCCCGATGGCAGCAGCAAGAAGAGATCATGTTTGGATGATGTGGGTCCTTGATGATGGATTCTGCTCTCTTGTGGCAGGACTCCTTTGTAGATGTGCTCACTGGTGGGCTGGGCTTTACCTATCAACTGATCAGATCAGTCTTAACCAACCTCCATACAGACCGTCCCTGAGTAATTAATGAGTTTGTTTTTACAGATACCTATAAATCAACATTACCCATATGTCTGAAAACACAACAAATATCATTCAGTACAGTATCCATACCTCCATGGTATTGTAATGAAAGGCATCAACTGCATTTAAAACTGACAAGAAAGTATATGTCTGAAAAGCAGAGAGAAAGAAAACTAGTTCTGTTATTTGTTGGAATTTTGAACATAGAGCAGTACAGCACAGTAGGAGCCCTTCAGCCCACAGTGTTGTGCTAATCTATACTCCATGATTAATCAAATTTTTCCATCCTACAGAGCCCATAACACTTATCTACATACATACATGTGTATGCCTTTTTGAGAGCCTCGTTAATGTCCCTATTTTATCAGCCTCTACCACCATGCCTGCATGGTGTTCCAGGGATCCATCACTCTCTGTGTATATAGAAAAAAAAAACTACCTCTTGCATCTCCCTTAAACTTCCCTCCACTCACCATTAATGGATGTTCTCTAGTATTGGCCATTGTCACCATGAGAAAGAGGTGCTATCTGTCCACTCAATCTACGCCTTATGCACTTCTTCTACACCGCTCACCCTCCTTTGCTCCAAAGAGAAGATCACTGACTGACTCAACTTTTACTTTTCCTCATAAGAGATGTTCTCTGATCCAAGCAGCATCTTGGTAAACCTCCTCTGCATCTTCCCTGAAGCTTCCACAGCCTTCCTACAATGAGGCAATCAGAACTGAACACAATTCTCCAAGTGTGATCTAACCAAAGTTCTGTAGAGCTGTAAAATTACCTTGCAGCTCTTGAACTGAATTCCCTCGAGTAGTGAATTCCAACACCTCATACACCTTCTTTTCCACACTTTCAACCAGCACGGTAATTTTGAAGGATGTAATGGACTTGGAGACCAATATCCCTCTGTTCCTCCACATTGTCCAGAATCCTGCCATTGACCTTGTAATCTGCCTTCAAGTTTGATCGTCCAAAGTGCATCACATCACATTTTTCAGTGTTAAGCTCCACCTACCATTTCTCCACCCAGCACTGCATCCTGTCTTTATCCTGTCGTAACTTACAACAACCTTCCGTACCATCCACAACACTAACAATCCTCATGTCATGTGTAAACATGTGTACATACGTTGGAATTTTGAATTGAGTAACATAACAGGGGCTTGTTTGTAGGTAGAAGTTTCCATAAATCAGGAGTTCCTAACCCAGGACTGAACTGTGTCACCTTTTATCTGACACATCATTCCTCTGACCAGACCTGCTTTCTCAACTGACACTCTTCCACTTTTAATCCAGATCTGAGGAAGGGTCCCTGACCTGAAACTGGGTTCAATTGAAACATCCACTGCTTATTCCTTTCTATAGATGCTGCTTAACTTGTCAAGTTCCTCCGGCATTTGTATGTGTTCAATCAGCATGTTGGAGGAAGACTGCTGAATGGTCTAACTCAACATCAGCAGACACAAAGATCTGATTTTTGACCATGGAAGTGGAATCCAGAGGTCCATGAGCCAGTCCTTATCAGGGGTCAGACGTGGGAAGAGTCAGTAACATTAAATTCCTTGGATCTGTCCTGGGTCCTTATTTCAAAGGTTCAAAGGTCCAATTTAATGTCAGAGAAATGTAGACAATATACATCCTGAAATGCTTTTTCTTCGCAAACATCCATGAAAACAGAGAAGTGCCCCCAAAGAATGAACAACAGTTAAATGTTAGAACCCC
Source organism: Hemitrygon akajei (assembly GCF_048418815.1). Classification (NCBI taxonomy): domain Eukaryota; kingdom Metazoa; phylum Chordata; class Chondrichthyes; order Myliobatiformes; family Dasyatidae; genus Hemitrygon; species Hemitrygon akajei. The sequence continues at coordinate 40,465,420 of NC_133150.1, read as the reverse complement.
GACGTCCCCCCCAGCTCCCCCCTCCCGCGCGTAAGCGGCAGCAAGCAACAATCCCCTTCCCCCGACTGACAAAAAAAAAGCATCGGCACCCGCCACCGAGCACTCAAGCGTGAACAAAACAACGGCAAAGACACAGACTTTCAGTTACTCCAGAGACTTTGTGTTTCATCTGAAATTCGACGTAATAAGGGAGAAGGAGGTGTCTCTGTTTTTCCCAGCGAGTGGGGAGGCCTAACAAACAACCCACTGGTTTACGATGTTAAAAGTCTGTTACATTGCATTTTCCAAGCTCTGATCCCAAAGGTCTCAAAGATCCCAGGTCTTCGGGCGCAGAGCAGATATCCCAACTCCCCAGACGAGACGCGGGTCTCCTGTCGTGCTACTGACCCTCGATCCACCCATTTCTAGTGCCCCGAGATTTTAGACTTCCAAATCCGAGCCGGACTCTTAGGCCGAACCCTTGGCATGCTGAACATCGGCCAGTCATGAAACGGTTCCATTCCCTCAAAGAACTAAAGTCAGCATGTAATTCCAGCTCAGGGCCTTCAAAAGAACCCTGAAAGGGACAAATGAAGTTATTAAAGATGGAAACAGAGTTGTTTCCGAAGATGCAAGCAAAGGAGTCGCCATTTAGCACCATCTTAACTTCACTCCGCCTCTGAGTGTATTTTCTGCCTCCATTTTCCTGGAAGTTTGCGAAAATCAAAATGTCATCTAAACCTTTGACAAAGTTCCATAGATGCACTATGAAAAACGTTCTTACTGGTTTCATCATGGTATGGTATAACAAAACCAATGCCCATGAACAAAAAAATCCACAAAAGGTGGTGAATACAGCCCAGGTCATCATAGATAAGCCCCTACTTACTGTTGAGTACATTTACAAGGGGCATTGTCGAGCAAAAACAACACCCATCATTTATGAACACCCATCCAGGTCTTATTAATAGATTCTAACATCTTACCAACCACTGAAGTCAGGCTAATTTGCCTATAATTTCCTGCTTTTGTCTCCCTCCCTTCTTAAAGTATTGATTGATATTTGTAATTTTCCAGTCCTCTGAAACCATACTTGAAAATTCACTGCTAATTCCTCCTTCTGTTAACTTCTGCTAACTCAGCCAGAACCCTGTGAACAAACAAATGCTGACCTCTGCAAAGAAAACAATGCAGGTTTCAATTCTTCTAATTAGGTTCCTACTCAGTGAGTGACAACCAGCATCGGACATTTTCTTCATCAGTTTTGGTTTGGCGATCAAAGATATTGGAAACTGCAGTTCATTGAAAACTCCTGGAGGAACTCAGCCAGCCAAGCAGCATCTGTCAGGGGGAAGGGAATTGACAATGATTTGGGTCGAGACCCTGCAGAGAATCTGAGTGGAGGAGGAAGACTGTGTAAATAGGAGAGTGGATATTGGGGAAATAACTGTCAAATCAAAATAAGGAAGAAGGGAGCAGGAAGTCCAATTTTGAACTGTAGCAAACCAACTGAAGTGTGATATGTTGCAAAATGAAAAGTTCTTGGTTATATTTAAAAAAAAATAAAAAGTTCCCAATGACTGAGAGAAATGATGAGAAAAGTTGTATTGTTGGACACCAGCAACAGTAGATGTTATCATCTGGAGCAAAAATAAATTGCTGGAGGTGTCGTGAAGCAGGGGCTTAATCTGAAAATGTTGACCACTCTGTTCTCTGACTCCCCAGGTTCCTCCAGAAGATTCTTTTCTTGCATCAGCCATCATGAGTCATTGAGTTTCACAGTGAGAAGTTAACTGAGGAGCAGAAAATAATGAGAGGAAGAGGAAAGAGATTATCAGTATGTTCTGTTGTTGTTCAGTACAAACCACAGAATGGGGAAGATATACGATTGAAGTGACTCTGGCTGTGGAATGATTGTAGGTGTCAGAGTCTCTCAGAAACTGCTGATCTACTGCAAATAGCACACAAAACAGTCCCTGAGTTGTAGTCGATTTCAGAGTTACAAAAGAGTCCTCTGAAACCATACGTAAAACTGTTCCAAAACAGTTCAGAGAATGGTGCAAACAATAAAACAAAAACATCTTGTGAGTGGCAGGTTCTGTGGGGGAAAAATGCCTTGATAATGAGAGAGATTAGTGGAGAATGATCAGCCTGGTTCAACATGACAGTAACTGAAATAACCACGTGTTACAACAATGGTGTTCAGAAGCTCATCTCTGAAAGCACAACACGACAAACCTTGAAGTGGACGGGCTACAGCAGCAGAAGATTGCAGACATCCACCCAGTGGCCGCTTTATTAGATACCCCCTGTTGAATATATGTTGAGTGTTATTTTGAGTATAAATGGAATAATTGCCTCCATCATCAACCACCCCCATCTGTTTCGACAGCAGGGAGGGAGGGGAAATTAAATTAAACCCAGAGGTGTAGTAGTTGGTCCAGAGCTTATTGACAGAGGCCGAGCAAAATTTCTGAAAGTCACCGAGCCTGTCACGTTGAACAATCTTGTTCATCATGATAAATTGGTCAAAAATTTAGATTTAGAAGAGTTAGAGTAGGTACACATTTGAAGCAATTTAAACTCGTATTCGAACTTATCCAAATCAAACAAATAGCTCCACTTACCTCACTCATGTGGTCGGTATCTCCTATTCATCCCGCTACCCTTGTAGTGGTAATGGATTCCTGTGTCAGGCACTCTCCAATGTAAACCAGGGAGGCCTTTGATCATCAGGAGTCTGCATGATAATCACAAGGTAGATGTCAATTCTGCCTCTGCACAGGTACCTAAAATTTGTATTATGAATGTCAGTAATGTTCTTCATTTGTTGCAAACTAAAGTCATAGAGTCAGAATGTGAAAGCAGGGACAAGCCGTAAATGCTGGCTGCCTGCCTGTACTTTCCATTGTTTGGAGAAGTTAACAAACTCTATATCATGCTTATGCTTAGTTAATATAACATGAAACAGTCAAAAAACAGGAACAGGTCTGCCTTTACTATGTTGCTAAATATGCTAATAAAATCTCCCTGTATATGTTCCCTATCACTCCATCCCAGCATATTCATGTGTGTGAATAATTGCCTCTTAAATGTCATCATCACATCTTCTCCCACTATCTAACCTTGCAGTGTATTCCAGGCATGCACAACTATGTGCAGAATTCTCAATAGTATATTCCTTCAGGTTTTACCAATCTCTCCTCTCATATTAGATCCTGGAGAAAAATACCTTGACTCTGCCGTCTCTATCTAAGCTGCTTAAAATTTCATACACTTCCCTCTGATGTCTCCTCAGTCTTCAGAGAAAATAGTCCTAGTTTGTACAAGCACTCCATACAGGTTATGTACCCTAATCTAGAAAATAAGCAGGTAAACCTCTTCTGCAGCCACTCGAAAGGCTCCACATCCTTGCTGTTATGCAGCAACCAGAACTACGCACATACTCGAAATGTGGCTTAAGCAAAGTTTTATACAGCTGCTACATGCATTCATAACCTTTTTAGTTAATATCCTGACTGAAGCCTGTTTTACCACCAACATTGCGTCTGTCTATGTTGCCAGCTTCACAGAGTTATAAACTTGCACTTCAAGATTTGCACATCGTTCTGGATCTGCCTTGGTGATAATTCAGTCAAATCTGTTTTGGAGAACCTGCCACTGAGGAAATAACAAAGCAGGAAGCAGACATGATGTAGGAGGGGCTTTTCATGCAATCAAACTCAGCATGCAATACATGGCTTCATTTCCTTTGAAGACTGTGTCAGATCTTTTCGGGCAATATTTAAACTCACCTCTTCTGAAATATATTCCATTGGTCAGTGTAATTTCAAGAGCTATGATGGGATGTCACTTTACTTCAGTTCAATATTAGAGGGGAAACAGCCGATTGGAATTACACATTCATGCATTGTGATGACATGGATTTTAATACAGTGGTAAAATCTGTGTCAGCTCTGTTCTTGAGCCAAATTAAATCCATTTTGATAGGAAATGGTCTGTGTGAGTCACTGAAGTATTTCTCATAGAATGATACAGGACAGAATTTGTACAGGTCACATGTACAGTATCTCTCGTGATGAGATCTGAAGGATTATTAAATATCGACTGTTCCTTTAAAAAGAGAGAGAGAGCAGAGAGTGTGTGCTGATTCAAAGATGAGAGTGAGAGCAACAAAAGCCCGTGAGTTGCCTTGGAAACGGCAAGGCGGAGCTATATGATGGACAGCTGGTGTTCAGCACTTGTGGAATATATACAAGGTCAAGTGGCTTTGCAATCAGACACACAGAGACACACGGATGACACTGGATGAGCTTTGTGTGCCCACGACAAGGGTAGGTTTTCCTCGCAGTGTGGACAAAGGGGTGACTGGTGGAAAGCTATCAGTGTGTTTAACCCTTGCCTGCATTGATAGCTGTACCACGTGAAAATGGCGTCCTCTTTTGGTGTGGTCACAGTCGGTGACTTTAATAAGTTTTGGGAGCAGGAGGATGACATAGTTGATTCGACGGCATCAGCACTGGGAAGACAAAACATCTTCCTCTCTCTCTTCAAACTACTCAATTCAATATCCAGACGGAACTGACTTCATACCTATACCATCGTAAGACTGTATCATTTATCACCTGAGCTGGGAGAAGCTTGGGAACTTTATTTACTCACTTATATATGCATATACTCTGCTAACCTGTTTGCCTTATCCGGTTTTATATTACTTTATTCAGATTCAGTTTATTGTCATTTAGAAACCACAAATGCAATGCAGTTAAAAAATGAGACAACGTTCCTCCAGAATGATATCACAAAAGCATATGACAAAACAGACTACACTAGAAAATCCACATAATGTTTGGCAATCCCCAATCCAGAGTCCGGAGAGGCTGCTGCATATTAATATCACGCTACCGTCTTAGCGCGTTCCCCAGAAAGGAGCTCCAAATCCACCCGACAAACAAGACCAAAAACTAAAGCTACAAGACCTGCACAAAACCACATAGTTACCACATATAGTTACAACAGTGCAAACAATAGCATAATTGATAAAAAACAGACCATGGGCACAGTAAAAATAGTCCAAAGATGTTAAAGGACTATAAGTTCAAAAGAAATCACCACACAGTTTCCACAAGTCCCCAGGGTTCCGACAAACTCGCCATCCCACGCCGGCGGCAGAAGGGAATACCCCCGCTATGGACTTCCATGGCACCGCCCGACTCAGCCTCACAGACGCAGCACACAATGAAAGCTCCGTCGAACCCAGCCTCGCAGACGCAGCACACACCAAAAGCAACCTGACCGCAGAGAACTCTGAGTCCGTCGAACCTCTGAGCCGACGACTATCCCCTCCGGCACAGCTTCTCCGAGCACCATCCTCTGCCGAGCATCTTAAGACGGCCCCGCCAATGGCCATCGGCAACACGACCCCGAGGACTGGGGGCCTCTTCTTCCCAGCAGAGTCCCGGACCTCACAGCAGCAGCAGCAATGAAGAAGGTCTTCCTGGAGATTTCCCGATGTTCCTCCGTGCTCCATGTCCGTTTTCAATCGATTATGACGGCACCCCACTTCACAAATAACAGATAATCAGCTCCAGAGTGGCTGCAGCAAGCTGTGTCGCGCCGCCATCTTGGAAATCAAGGTTACTAATAAAACATAGTTTTATCACATAGTTACTAATAAAATAGTGTGTATAACGGAAGACTCAGACTCCAGGTGTGTCCATTTCTGCTGATCCTTTTTAACCCATTACGGGGTACATAACACTCTCCCCTTATAATCTCCATTAACTCTAACCCAGCATACCTTCACTCACTTTCTTAGCTAATGAAAATTACCAACTCCACAATATATAAACACAAGAAACTTTGCAGATGCTGGATTTTCAAAGAAACATACACAAAACATTGGAGGAACTCAGCAGGTCAGGCAGCCTCTGTGGAAATGAATAAGCAGTCAATGTTTCTGGCTGAAACCCTTCTTTAACACTGGGCAGGAAGAGGGAAGACACCATAATAAAAATATGGAGGGAGGGAAAGGAGGATGTCTAGAAGTTGACAGGTGAAGCCAGGTGGGATAGGAAAGATAATAAGCTGGAGAGGAAGGGATCTATCTGATAGCAGAGGAAAGTGGACAATAGGAGTAGAGGATCCAGGCGGAGGTGAAAGGCAGTGGAGAAGAGGTTAGAGGCCAGAATAGGGAATAGAAGAAGGGCGAGGCTGGAGTTTTTTTTCAATAATATTCTACAACTTGTCCTGATAATCCAGTCCTGATGAAGGGTCTCAGCTTGAAACATCAACTGTTTTTTCTGTTCCATAGATGCTGCCTGATTGGCTGAACCCCTCCAGCATTTTGTGTGTGTTGCCTCTGATTTCTGACATCTGCAGAATCTCTTGGGTTTATAAATCCACAATATCACTGTTCACCTGGTTAGATCATTAGATGTTAATTGAAATGTGATCTATCCAGACCATGCTGTGTAATTAGGACATCATCGCAGGAGTTCTTCGGGGAAGTGCCCTAGAACCAAACAACGTCAGCTGCTTCATCAATGACCTTCCTTCTGTTATAAAGTCAGAAGTGGAGATGTTCGTAGATGACTGCACAATGTTCTGCACCATTCGTAACTCCTCAGATAGTGAAGCAATTCATATCCAAATGCAGCAGGACCTGGTCAATATCCAGGCTTGGGCTGACAAGTGGCAAGTAACATTCGAGCCACACAAGTGCTAGGCAATGACCTTCTCCAACAAGAGAGAATCTAACCATCATCCCTTGGTGTTCAGTGGCATCACCATCACTGAATCCCCTACTATCAATATCCTGGAGGTTACCATTGACAGGAAACTGAACTGGTTTAGCCATATAAACACTGTGGCTACCAGAGCAGGTCAAAGCCTAGGAATCCTCCGATGTGTAACTCACCTCCTGACTCCCTAAAGCCTGTCCACCATCTACAAGTCTCAGGTCAGGAGTGTAATGGAATAATCGCCACTCAGCTGGATGAGTGCAGCTCCATCAACACTCAAGAAGCTTGACACCATCCAGTACAAGGCAGCCCACTTGATTGGTACCCCTTCCACAAGCACCCAGTCCCTCCGCCATTGACAAACAGTTGCACAGTGTGTACTATCTACCAGATGCACTGCAACAACACACCAACGTTCCTAAGGCAGTACCTTCCAGACCCACAACCACTACCATCTAGTAGGGCGAGAACAACAGATACCTGGGAACACCACCACTTGGAAATCCCCCTCTAAGTCACTCACCAACCTGACTTGGACACATATCACCGTTTCTTCATTGTTGCTGGGTCAAACACATGGAATTCCCTCCCTAACAGCACTGTGGGTGTACCCACACCTCAGGGACTGCAGCAGTTCAAGAAGGCAGCTCATCACCACTTCTCAGGGGCAACTAGGGATGGACAATAAATGCTGGCTTAGCTGGAGATGCCCACATCGCGTAAATGAATTAAAAAAAGGTGAAATATGAGGAGAGTTTCAGTACAGAGTAACAGTTGCCATATGTTTACACACTTTGGGGAATATATTGTGTTTAACTGTTTATTCTTAATTTCATTGTAGAGTAAAAATTAAGGTGATCTGAGAAAATAATTGATTTATATTTGCCTGAAATTTTGTCACTCTCTTTGTACATGTGTTTGTAAAAGCTTAATTTCACTTTGTGTTAAATAGCAAAATAATAAAATAATTTAATGTACATGGGATCTATCATTCTGTATTTGTTATTTCTTTAGAGGAAAACAGTACAGCATATTAGGTATGTATGCAAATACACTCAGTGTCCACTTTATTAGATACAACTGTACACCTGCACTTTAAAGCAAATGGCAAAACAGACTCTGGTCATATTGCATCACTTTCTCATATATCAGGTGAAGGATATTATGTCACATGATCATTTGTACCTGATCAGTAGTCTATGTTTTCCAACTTCATGATTACAACAGTGGAGTTCTCCTTCTGTTATTTTGACATAAAGATGATGTATTATACAATAATGGGTTACAGTCACTCAACGGCTTCGAGATACACATCTCCTGTTTGGAATTTCACACCCCGATGCCTGATACAAACTGCAACAAATTGTGCGTCACTCATTTGATTCAGCTCCCCATATTACTTTAGTTTGCTCTTTGTCCTTTAACAACTTGGTGCAGTGACATCAGTTATACCCATATTGAATAATTCATCACAGCAGTCCATGTGTATCAATATTTCAGAACAGACAAAAGCAAAATAAGATAGCGGCGCGCTCGATCGCTGCAGCTGCTACAGGGTCATAAGACCCTGCTGGGCATTAAGATCTTAAAGTACTCCAGGTCTACCCCAACAGCGAGTTGCTCATTGGTGGAGAAACTGAAGGAGCCGGAGTTGGTGTGGACCGTGATGTTGCCTGCATTAGGTGTGCGAAGTTTAACAGTGGGTGATTGTCTTAGTTGCCTTTCTTGAGATCGCAAGACTCTGTTGGACATAGGTAAAGTGGAATGCTACAAGTCTGAATCACTGAGTTATTGGCAGATGGGGAGAAAACTGTGTGGCCTCAGTCGTAGCAAGGACTCAGCACCAAGCTGTGTCGCCTATTTACAGCCGCTCGGGGGAGAATCGTCAGACTCCGCGCCTGCCCTTGGAGGCATGTACTGGCACAGCGTCCAAGCTGAAGTCATTGCTGCCCCCTAGTGTTCGCTCAGCAGCAGACAAACCATATTGTGTTCAGCTGCAGATCTTTGCAACAATCGTGGGACTCAGGGTCTTGTGTGACTGTATTTTACTGATCTCTGAAACGAGCTTGCAGCTTATATGTGTTATACAGTTTTGTGCTTTGTGTGAATGATGGTACTGTGTTTTGCACCCTAGCCGCAGAGTGACGCTGTTTCATTTGGCTGTATTCGTGCGTATTCATGTGTGGTTGAGCGACAATTAAACTTGAACAATAAATATGTGACTATCTGAAATGAAATTTGCCGATAATGGAAATACCCAGAAAATCAGAAGGCATCTGCAGAGATAAAACTGTCGTTATATTGATATCAATGAGGGTAACATGTTGGAGAAGGAATTCAAAAATCAAAGTCACTGACTTGAAGGATGACGACGTTATCTTGTTCGGATTTCATTTTCATGGAGTCGACAGTTTAATGATGAGAGGTTAATTTTCACTGCACAAAGTGTGCAGAAGAATGAATATCTGATCTTGATGCAAAATTCCAGCACAGTCAGTGCAATCTGGGAGTCTTCACTTTACCTCCTGGACCACCAGGCTGTGAGGATCAGATTCATCACGTCTCTGCAAAAGGCAATGGTCAACCCATCAGATTCTCCAACAATGGGAACTCTGCTTTATTTCAGATGACCACTCACAATGGAATTCCATCTGAAACAAGTATTTCATACATTCTATGCAGGAGAGACCGTGTCAAAACCAAGCCATATCATCTGCATAAAACAGAAGGCTAAACTATTGTTCGACTGAGAAAGAGAGAAAATAACCTCTGATGATCAGTTACAGATCTGCAGAAAAATGAGGATTGTGAATCAGAAATTGCAAAGTAAAAATAAATCTTGTAAAGGAAGAGAAGGAAATAGTGAAATGCAGAGGTGCGACGATGATAAAGAGATACAATTGAAGGAAGTCGACACTACCGTAAGGAAGGCAGTGATGGAGTTCACACGGATAGATGTGAAAAATAATAAATGACGTGTGACTGATGGTGAAAGGGAGAAGGGACATGAAATAATGCAGACAAATTAGAATGCAAACAAGTGCCACATCTGCCCCTACACCCCCTCCCTCACTACCATTCAGGGCCCCAAACAGTCCTACCAGCTGAGGTGACACTCCGCCTATGAGTTTGCTGGGTCATCTACCATATCCAGTTCTCCCGATGCCAATTCATGTAAATTGGTGAGATCTGACATAGATTGGGAGACTCCTCGCCAAGCACCTATGCTCCATTCACCAGAAAAAAACCTGGATCTCCCAGTGTCCACCCATTTCAGTTCTACTTCCCTCTCAGTCCATGGCCTCCTCTACTGAGACATTTATTTTGTCGGAAGTACAAAATCAGTCTCTGAGAAATTTACCATCAGATACTTGTAGAAGTACATTAATCATCAAATTAGGACCCGTTGTTATAGTTCCACAGCTGTACCATCCTGTATCTCCAGAGCGAAGATCCTCCATAGTAACAGTAAATATTCTCCATTCCATGTTATCTGTGATTGACACAATTCCCCTCCATTTGTGTTGCCCTTTTGTTTCCACTAAAACTGAACATTATTGAGTCCATCCATGGCACCAATACTTTGTGTGTGAGTGGTACTTTGCTTCATAGTGACAATCGATTGTGATCACTCTTCCCACAACTCCTCTTACATGTTTCTCTGCCCACAATGCGCCTGAAACTGAGGAAGGCATTTTCAGATTTGAGGGGAAAGGAACAACTTAATGTAAAAAATATCTTTGAACTTGACTGTAAAATCAGGTCCAGGTCACATCCAGCATGTGGTTCTGCTGGACCAATGATTTTGGTGTGAAGTGCAGTCAGTGCTGTTACTGTGTCAGTGCTCTCTCCCCTGTGTCAGGACATTGTGGGTTCACTTCCCACTCCAGAGTCCTGAGCAGAAACCCAGGGCTGACCTTCCACTGCAGTACTGAGGGAGAGCGGCAGTGTTGAATTTTCAATTACCTCAGATTATGATCAGCCTTTCAAATGTCCACAATGATGCCAGATATTTCATTGGGGAGGCTTCCAGACTTGTGTATATGTTTATTTGTCTCAGATTCCAGGGAACTCTTGGGTTGAGATGGGGGCTGGTAGGATCACTTGAGGCCAATGTCCTGACTTGCTCCTCACAGACAATTTTATAAGCTGCAGATAGAAACCGCTCATGATGTCTGAAACTGTGCCCTCTGGTTCTGATGAAAAGTTTATATTTTGTACCTTTCAAGTATTTCTGTGTGTAGTTAGAAGGAGGTGCAACAGTGGTCATTGGTACTTTAGTGTCTAGAAATCCAGGTGTGATTTCAATTTCTGTAAGGTGCATTGAGTATTTAAATACAATGTATTAATTATTTCTGGAATAAAACATCACATATTGATAATGATAATGAACAGCTACCAGACTGTCAAAATCCCATCTGGATCGGAAAGGCCTTTCAGGACAGAAATCTCTGATCGCAAGACGATTACATCAATTGTTGTAGTGATCTCTGTAGAGTAAGATCAGATTCCAGGAATGGTAAAACTGATGTTCATGCTTAACACCCTCCAGGAGATTTCTCCAGTAGGACATATTCTTCCCCCACCTGGTTCCGCACTATTCCTCTTTTCTCCTTATCTGCTTCCATCTCTCACCCACCTCCAAACTGCACCCTATTTCATCCCCATTCCATTTGCCTGTCGTGCTTCACTCCTCCTCAGTCCCTGACCACTAAGTGGATCCAGTCTGACACATCCCCCTCTCCTATTTACACTATCTCTCTCTCCACTCACACTTGATACAGGGTCTCAGCCCAAATCGTTGCCATTTCCCCTCCCCCTGACAAATGCTGTTTGACTCACTGAGTACCTCCAGGAGTGTACTATGACCTCTAGTTTCTGGCATCTTTGGTGCCTACAGACTTTCAAGCACTGCTATGGAAACAGTTTTGAGGCAACATCATTGGATATATTTAAAGTGGAGATTGATTAGTAAGGGTGTCAAAAGTTTCGGGGAGAAGACAGGAAAATAAGAGGAGAGAGAGAAATAAGCAATGTTTGAATGGTGGAGTAGACTCTATGGGAAGAAAGGTCTAATTCTGCTTCCATGTCTTGGTCTTATGGTCTTCTAATACAGGAAACATTCTGGTTAACCTCCACCACAATCTCTCCAATGTTTCCACATCCTTCCTGTGATGCAGCAAACACATCTACACACCAACCACAAGTGTGCCCTAACCATAGTCTTATACACTTGCAGCATGAATAGTTGAATGCTCAGTGCTGGTCCAATGCCATAAGCTCTCTCCACCAACTACTTTACTATCTCCCTCTTTTTGGGGAGTTATTGACTTATAGTCGTTCTGGATCTGCCTTAATAAGAATTCAAACAAACACATTTGGGGAACTTGCTGCTGAGGAAGGAGTAAAGCTGTATATTTAGATGAAATATTCTTTACTTCAGTGACCTCATAGAACTCTACTGATCTTATGGAGAGGCTTAAAACCATGAGGGGCACAGAAAGAGTAAATCACACAATCATTTTCCCAGAGAGAGTGATGCCTGGCCAAATTTTTAGAGTCTTGGGTGCAATCTTCAAGAAGGCCCCATAATGGAGGTTGATCTGGAATCCATGGAGAGATAGCTAGGAAGAATCAACATTGGCTTGTGGTAGGAAGCAGAAGCTGGTGTTTGAAGGCTGTTCCTTGGAATGGAGGTTTGTGACTCTTGTCATGCCACAAGTACTAGTGTCTAGGCCCTTGTTATTCCTTATTTATTTATATCAATCGTTTGGGTGCAAACACACAAGTAAGTCAGTGGAGGGCACAACATTAAGAGATGTTACTGATACTGGAGAAAGTTGTTGTAGATTACCGGAGTATCTTGATCAGTTAAGGTGTACTGAGGAGAGGCAAATGGATTTCAATACATGTAAGTGTGGATGTTGGCCGTCTCATGGGGCTGCCCACCGTGGCATTCCTGGACGCTCCAATGTGCTTCTTGTATGGGCTGCTCCTGCACACCTTTCACTTCCCTGCATTCGTCTGCTGACTGGACTTGCCTTGGTGGTCTGTGTGTAACCCTCAGGCTCGGCCAGCATGTGTTCATCTAGGGGAAAACAACTCTTGGCCCCGCCAAACTGAGAAATCTCGTTTGTGTGGATGCTGTGTGATGTGTTGCCCAGTTACAAATCCTTGCCGCAAAATGTCAAGCAGTACACAATATGCAATTAACTGATTGAACTTTATAGATCATAATCTGAATAAAGAAAATAAAAGAAAAAAGGGCTTATTTTAAGGAAAAATGTCTATTGTGCATTGTTGGAGTTCACTGATATGGATATCCATCGACCATTGGCTTCCTCCGAGCATAGCCAGCCCTCGGACCCTCGCTCCTCAGTCCACTCCATCCGGTGGTCTTCCGACTCCCTCCATTCGCGTCCTCTCTCTCCACCGCTCCCTGACAATAGACCGCGAAAAACCCGTCTCCCAGACACACAAGGAAGAACAACATTTTCCTATTGGCTAACCCCTGCATCCCAAAGCCCTGTTATTTCTAGCCATAACCCAAACAGAGAAACCATTTCCTCAGCAGTAGAACATTACATAGAAGCCATTACATTAGCCTTAACAGTGAGACCTTACAGCGTGCTACACGAGTTACCATCTGGCAGCGGAGGAGGTCCCCAGTGAATGTCTCTTTATGTACAGGTGCTTCCCTTGTACATTGGGGACCTGGGGTGGAAGGTGTTGCATCGGGAAATACTGTACAACAAATTCTTAAGCAGGTTCACTGACACCCCGTTCAGCTTTCACTCTGCGGGCAGAAGGAGTCAGTGTACCATGCATACACAGAATGTGAGACGTTGCAGCCCCTCTTCGAGCTGCACTTTAGTCACACGCTCCACATGTATAAGCGCCCAGTTTGGAAGGGGGCGGGCGGGAGGAGAATCTCCTGGTGGGCTTGTTCCTCATCTTGGCCAAAATGCGTCTAGATGGCGGAAGGTGGATGGTGCTGCCCGGGCCGACTGCCGGCCCTTTTTCCGTGGATACGTTCATGTCCGGCTGTTGCAGTGGGCACATTGGAGGACTTCCATGAGCGGTGGCCCTCCCCATGGTATTGACTGTTTTATAGATGGTAGTAACCATATTTTAACTTGAGTATACTTACTGTCTTGTAAATATTGATTGCCTGTACCTTTGTGTTACAAATAAAATTTTATATATTTTGTAAAAAAAAAATGATGCAGTTTGGAAAGTCAACCCACTATCTGATTTGGTGCCAGGGTGCGTAATGCAGCAGAGTAACCTGGGTGTACAAATGCATAATTCACTAAAAACCATGCAGAGGTGATTTAATAAATATTTAGCACACTGACTTTCATCAGTCAGGACACCAAATACAGGAATTGGGATATTATATTGCAATTGCATCATTTGTTGTCGAAGCCACGCTTGGAGTACTGTCTATAGTTTTCATCACCCTGCTAGATGAAATATATGGTTAAACCAAAATAGTGCAGAGAAGGTTTACAAGGATGTTGTCTGGACAAAAGAGCATTGAGTTACAGTGAGAGGTTGGCCAGGTTAGATCATTTTTCCTTGGAATGCAGGAAAATGAGGAGTGACCTTATAGAAGTGTTTAAGATTAAGGGAGACACAGATAAGGTAGATGGTAACAGTTTTATTTCACCCCTGGGTAGGGGACTCCAAAAATAAGACCATAGACTTGGGGTGAGAAGGGGCAGATTTAAAAGAGACCCGAGGGCCAACTTTTTCATACAGAGGCTAGTGAGTGTACAGAAAGTTCAAAGTAACTTAGTTATTAAAATACATACATATCACCACATAAAAAACCTGTGATTCATTTTCCTGTGGGTAAATAGAATGAATCACAATAGAATCAATGAAAAACCACACACAACAGAAATGGACAAAGAGCCGACATGCAAATACAAAAAGAAAAGCAGAAATAATAATATAAACATATCAAAAATATGTAATAAAAGACCAACAAATTCAAAATAATAAATACAGATAATGACAAGAAAGAACAGAAACAATCCAACACATTACAGGATCCTGTAGCAGTTTAACTCAATCTGATTACTTACACAAGCACAATCAGGTGGCAAATATCATTCATCAGAATCTTGCTTTAAAACACAAACTCAGAAATGAAATCACACTTTACCATAAATCCAAGCCTGATCCAGTTTTAGAGTCAGAATACCACAAATCAAATTACGACTTATCTGTTATTACAGATAGGACAATCTATAATAACCCTAAAACAAGATAAATAAGTAAGAACAACTTATTTAGTAGATATAGCTATTCCAAACCCACATAACTTAGAGAAATTAATAAATGAAAAACAGCAGAAATATGCTGAATTAAAAGAGGAAATCGAAAGACTTTGGAACATGAACAGGGTATACATTGCCTTATAGTAAAATCTACAACTGGTATCATCCTAAAGGCACTACAGAATAGCATTAAATGATTAAGGTTGCACAGTAATATCTATGTAAATCCTCAGAAAGCCACAATACTAAACACCACTAGAACAGTTGGAAAGCTCTTAGTAATTGAGAAGTGTGTGTGCTTGGCTATGCCCATACCTCAGATTTTGCCAGTTTAAGTTGAGAAATATTTTTTTAAAATAATAAGTGGTGTTCTGTTGGTCGCGATTGACCTTGTATGCTGTGTCCCAGCAGTCTACATGATAACCAAGCCAGTACAACATAGAGTAAGCTGTTGCCCATGTACTAGGCTCGCCTTCTCCACACAGCCGATAATTCCAAAGGAATGGCAGATATAAATAGTTTGGCACCAGTCGCATCATAGAAGCTGCCAATCAGCATTGAACTCAATGTAGGACTGGAATAGGGACTCCAGCTCTGGATACTCCCCAAGCCTTACTCATGAGTGGGTATTACAGCAAGGCAGCACAGGTTTGAGTTGTAGAGTCTTCCAGAGGAAGTGATTGAGGCAGGTACAAGAGGCACTTGGATAGGTACATGGAGGGGCAGGGCACTGAAATTTACAAAAAGTATTGTGAAAGTGTGAAAAATAATTAAATAAATTAAGTAGTGCATAAAGGAGGAGAAATAGCACTGCAGTGTTCATGGGTTCACTGTCCATTCACCAATCTGCTGGTGGACGGGTTGAAGCTGCTTCTGAAACACTGATTGTTTGATTTAAGGCTTCAGTACATTCTCCTTGATGGTAGCAATGAGGAGAGGGCATGCCCTGAGTAAAGAGGGCCCTCAATGATGGATGCTGCCTTTTTGAGGCATCGCCTTTTGAAAGTGTCCTCGATTGTGAGAAGATAGTACCCACGATGGAGTTGGCCGGGTTTAAACTTTCTGCAGATTTTTCCAATACTGTACAATTATCCCTCCATATCAGACAGTGATGCAATCAGTTAGAATGCTCTCCACTGTACATCTGTAGAAATCTGTGAGTATCTCTGACGACATTCCAGGTCTCCTCAAACTTCTAATGAAATATGCCGCTGTTGTGCCTCCCTTGTAATTGCATCAATATGCTGGGCCAAGAATAGATCTTCAGAAATGTTGAAACAACTGCTCATCCTTTCCACTGCTGATCCCTCACTGTGGACTGGTGTGTGTTCACTTGATTTCCCCTTCCTGAATTGGGACCAGCTGGGGTGGACACTGCAGTCAGCAGGCAGAGACTGGGCTGAAAAGCCTTTATCCATACTATATTGCTCTGTAACTCTACTAGATCATTGTGAGTGCTGAACTGAGCCACCTGGACACCGAACTTGTGAGATACAAAAGAACTTCATTCAACACAGCAGATCGAGAGAATCTATTTCTGCTCTCTCCAAACATCAGTACAGTGATGCTTTATAATTTGTAAATAAAAAGTCAACAATCAGTAATTAAATGCATTTTAATAGTTATTGTTACTCAATCCTTAACTTTAATTTTTGAAAATACACAGGCAACTTTTGCAGAATTGCATATTTACAATGGGAGAACGTACCAAATGAACAGCATATCTGAATTTTAATAGTCTCATGGCTCATCCAGGAGCTTCTGAGCATAAACACCAGGCTCCCAAAATATATATCTTTTATTGCAGAGTTGAGCAATGACCCTCTGACTACACAAAGGCCTTTAATACTGTGTTAATTAAGGAGATGGCCACTTAATGGTTCCCCTGATTTTATCCTGAAGGCTAAATTAAATACAGCTTAATATCACCATTCACCTATTGTCTCACACTAGGGTGGTATAGAATCAGATGAGGCGACCCTCAGGGTGGAGGAGCAACACTTTATATTTCATCTGGTTAACCTCTAAACTGATGGCACGAATATCAGTTACTCCATTCTGTTAAATAAAAATCCTTTCCCCTTCACTCTTTTTCCCCACTCCGGTCCCTTACCTTTTCTCAACTGTCTATACCTCCCCCTGGGACCCCTCCATCTTCCCTTTCTTCTATGGTCCACTCTCCTCTCCTATCAGAGTCCAGCCCTTCTTCTCCAGGCTTTGTCTTTCAAACTCACCTGATTTCATCAGTCACCTTCTAGCTATCCTCCTTCCCCTCCTCCTCCTTTTTATTTTGCATCTTAACCTTTCCTTTCCACTCCTGATGAAGAATCTTGGAACTAAACATCGGCTGTTCCTCCACTCCCATGGATGCTGCCTGTTCCTCCAGCGTTTTGTGTGTGTTGCTTTAGAATCAGAATATCCCACACTCAGTGATTGGTTTCAAAACCATTCGACAATCAGTGGATTACATTGTATTTCAGGAAGCTTTGTTCCCATGTTTAATTAATACCAATTATCTCTATAATTTCATAACTCCTGGATAATACATGGCAGTGAAGAAAATGATTGATAAGGGGAGTGCAGTGAATGTTGTAGACATGGTCTTTTGTAAACCAATTGCATGGTCCCTCATATTATGGCTGGTCCAGAAAATTAAGTAATACTGGATCGATACTGAGTTTGTAAGTTAGAAACAAAGTTGGCATGCTGACAGACAACTAAGGCCATGGTGGAGGGGTGATTATCTGACTGGAAGCCTGTGACCAGTGGAGCTCTGGGAGATTCAGTGCTTGGATCTCTGTTGCTTGTAATAGATATAAATGATTTGCATGAAAATATAGGTAGTTTTGTAGACAAAATAAAATTGTAGGAGCTGTGGATAGAGAAGAATGGGGATGAAGGATACAGCAGGATATAAATCAGCTGGGAGTTTGGAAAGAGAAAAGGCAGATAGACTTCAAATCACACAAGCATGAGGTGTTGCATTTTAGGAGGTCAAATGCAAGACGGGATTATGTAGTTACTGGCAGGACCTTTTGGAGCTCTGATCTACAATGGGATCATGACACGCAAGTCCACAGCTCCTGAAAGTAAAAATGCGAGTTAACAGGGCAGTAAAGGTGGTGTATGGCAGGCTTGCCAGCATTGAGGATGAAAGTTGACAAGTCATGTTGCAACTGTGTAAAACTTCGACAATATTTGGAGTAATTGTGTGTAGTTTTGGTCTCCACACTATAGAAATAATGTGGAGGCTTCAGAGATGGTACAGTAGAGGTGACCCATGGTTTTGCCTGGATTTGAATGTAATAGCTATATGGAGAACTTGAACAAAGTTAGAGTGTCAGATCCTGAGGCGGCGAGTTATTGGAAGAGTGTAAAATTATGAAAGGCACAGACAGGGGAGATAGTCATAATTCCCTGGGTAAAAGTATAAAATACCAAAGGATGTACATTTAGGTGAGCAGTAGAAAACTTTGAAGGGGATGTAGGAGGCATTTTTTTGATACACATGGAGTATAAATAGTGCCTGGAATGGTTTACCAAGGGACGTGATGGAAGCAGATACAATAGCAACATTGAAAAGTTATTTAAACAGACACATGGACGGGTAAGAACATGTGCAGGCAGATGGGATTAGATAGATTGGAATAATGGTCAGCACAGACAGGGTGAGCCAAAGGGACTCACCCTGTGTTATACCCTGATATGATCTATATTCTATATTCTTTGTTTCACTGAAATTGCCTCAGAAGGTGAGAGAGTAGATTTCCAGTCAGTCTCATACAGCTGTCTCTCATTATATAACAAACTCAAAATCCCAAGAATCCTTCTGGGAAAACTTTGCTGTACTCAGTCCATTGTAAATGCACCCTTCCTCGGGTGGAAAGAACCACACTCGTACAAAATGGTCGAGATGTAGTCTTACCAGGGCTCTGTATAATTGGAACATGATAATCACTCTGTTAACATTTAAATAGTTGAAAGAAGTGATTGAGGAGGGTGTATCTTGAGTGAATATTGTAGAACTCAGAAAGAGGAGCAAGAGCATTTTGACATTTATAGAGGTGATCGCGCCTCCAAGAGGACCACAACCTTGTCATGGTCTGGAGGCTCGTGTGCCCCAACGACCCAGAGAGCTGTGCTGGCTGGAGAACTATGCTTTGGTTCTTCGTAGGGTTACCCTTGCCAAACAGGTCAAAGTGTGGAGGCCAGACTAAGAGTGGTCCACCGGTCCTCCAGGTTTGAGGGTTCAGCTCAGGGCTAACAACCCAGACTGGTCAAACAAAACAGTTATGGAATCAGCAGTGAAGAATCCTTCTGCATCTGAGTGTGATGGTATTGCTGATTCTCAGCCTGGGATTTGCATGACTACCAATAGTGAAAACTGAGAGGAAGCTACTGACATGATGAAGGAAACCCTGAACACCACCAGAGATGGAGGACTTTCATTGGTATCCCAAATGCCGGCGGTGTAATGGGCAATAACACAGAGATGACTTAGAAATTGCCAATTGATTATACTTGCTGATGAAGGGGAACTGGAAAGGGGCTTGGGTGGAAGAAGCAGCTCAGATTAAGATTGAGAAAGTAATTATGTGGATAGATTAAAGCAAACGAGTAACACTCAGTGGCCACTTTATTATGTACACCTGTACACCTGCACATTGATGCAAATACCTAATCAGCCAATTATGTGCTAGCAAAGTGATGCATAAAACCTTGCAGATCTGGTCAAGAGGTTCAGGTGTTGTTCAGACCAAACATGGGAATGGAGAAGAAATGTGACATAAGTGATTAACAAAGTAAGGTCTGGTGAGTGGCAGTTCTATTTGTGCAAATGCCTTGTTACTGAGAGAGGTCAGAGGTGTTGGAAATCACTGCATTTTTAAGTAATACTTTCTATAAGATTTGTACTTTTTAAAAATTCATGTATATTTTACTGTATGTGTTGGTTTGTCCCCACTCATGGGTAGAAAATGGTATAGCAGTTAAACTAATGGTTTATCATCTTTCTCATTTTTCACTGGCTGAATATTAGCACATTACCCATATGAGGTAATTGTTTTAATTATGAATTGTATTAAGCCATTTTGTTTTCTCTATAAGGAATTTTACTTAGCTATACAAGTGATGGACTTTTCAGAGGTGCCATCTTTTAGCTTTTGCATTCTTTGCTGTTCATTTACCTCATACTTTGTTACTCAGCTCTTTATTTAGTTTGCTTTGTAGTTTGTTTGTTTGTTCATACTTTAAAATAAACAATCATTAGAATTAAGATGCTCATCATTCCTGACTCCCAGAAGAACCCGAAGGAAGATTACATAACCAGAGAACTGATAGAGGACCATGGCCAGACTGGTTCAAGCTGACAGGAAGGGAACAGTAACTTAAATAAGCATGCCTTACAACAGTGGTGTGCAGAATAATATTTTCAATGCAGAACATGCTGACATGCATGCTTTTATGCATTGAGTTAGTGCTACATGATTGGCTGATTAGATATTTTCATTAACAAGCATCAACAAGTGTACCTAATAAAGTGGCCTCTGAGGGCAACTCTTATGCCTGAATCGATCTAAAATATTACTTTATCAAGCTTATTCCAAGTCTTCTGGAGTACTAGGAGAGAAAGCTTTCCGTTTGGGCTTTACGTGTTGGCTTTGAAATTTGATATCTGCATAGGTAACACTATCCTCATCAGTAATGGAGTGGACTGCTCTTGATCTCCTTTTAAATTTCACATTGGCATACACAATTCCATTTTCATTGTTAGCCGACTGGGCAGCTGCCCCATTGTTTCGAACATGGTGTAGATCTGCGTAAACAATGTTTTCTTCCGATGTAGCCATTTCCTGAAATGATAAATGAATTCCAAGATCTATTTTATGTCAGATTAATGTGAAAGGTGAGGGTGTGAATGGTTATTGGGAGAAGGCAGGAAAACAGGGTGGAAGGAAAATAAATCTGCCATGATTGAACGGTGGAGCAGTCTTGATGGGCCAAAAGGCCTAATTCTGCTCCTATACCATATGATTTTATGGTCTTAAGTTCCTGGAATTTTTAAAGATAACTATCTGATGTTTATACCTCGAGTTCTTTTCTGATCTGTAAGTGGAAAAACCTTCATTATCCTATAAAACAATTGGATAATCTTGCAAACATCTACCAGATCACCCTCAGTTTTCTTTCTTTCAATAAACCGTGATCCTTTCAATCAGCTTCTAGAATTTAATTTTCCAGAGTGTTTGATAACAGCTTATGACTCAATGGCTGTGAGAACCCGCTACTAACTGTACAACAAAAGCATGTTGCTTTCCAACACCAACACACTGAACCAGTCCAAAGAGTTGCACAAGGGTTCAGCAGAGAATAGGTTGAAAATGAACTTGAGAATTATTTGGACAATTTGCAATACTTTTATGGTCTACAGTCTAAATGGTTTGTTGTAGTAGGTTAATTGGTCACACGAGTGTAATTGGGTGGCTCGTGGGATGGAAGGACCTGTGACTCTGCTGTATCTCTAAAGAACAAAAGTTAAGAGGACCGAATTGCAGGCGTTCATGGGGCTAAGTCCAGTGTGTGGGATTTGGGCAGCTGAAGCTACTGACATTGGTGGTGGCATTCAGAGACTGGAGGATGCACAAGAGGAACACACAGTTCTCTGAGGGTACAGCTCTTGGAGAAGTGATGACGACAAGTGAAAATGTACGGCAGAGCAGAATCCTTCAACAATCTCTGCCCTGCAGTTACCTTTGGGAAAGTGAAAGGCAA
This sequence comes from Hemitrygon akajei, assembly GCF_048418815.1. NCBI lineage: Eukaryota > Metazoa > Chordata > Chondrichthyes > Myliobatiformes > Dasyatidae > Hemitrygon > Hemitrygon akajei. The sequence continues at coordinate 40,443,639 of NC_133150.1, read as the reverse complement.
CTGATGAAATTGTGAAATTAAGAAAGCTCATTGATGATATTGACCTTAATTATTCAACTTGGAAAAAATTAGATCAATTGGGACTAATTAATATTATGAACAAAGATTGTTGATAACAGACCTAAGAGTCAATAGACTATTCATACTGCTGTCAGGATTGGGGAGGGTCGAGTGAGAAAGTGGTTGGGTGAGGTCAGCACAGAACAGGTATTTACTTATTTAGAGATACAGCATGGAAACAGGCCATTCTGGCCCAATGTGCCCACATCACCCAATTAAACCCACGTGACCAAATTAACTTATTAATGTCTTTGGAAAGTGGGAGGAAACCAGAGCATTCGGAGGGAACCCACACGGTCATGGAGAGAACATAATACCTCCTTACAGACAGGAGCGGAAATGAGCCCAAGGTACAGATACTGTAATAGTGTGACGGTAACTGCTACATTACTGTGTCATCTCTAAATTTGTTACTCCTAATTGATCTGACCCATTTTTTTTACAGATTTCACAACAGAGTTAGAGACTCGGGGAATATACAAAATGTGAACTGAAAAGTCATTGAACTCAGATTTACACAATTAGACACTCCATCGCTAACAGCAGAGAAAGGACCAATCTTCAGTAATGATAAAGACTAGAGCTACTTTCCTGAACAGTCAGGTAAAATATTATAGATACACTTTAGGAAAAGCTGGATGAGCAGAACAGAAAGAGACAAATAACTAGAAGGATACACCAATGGGATTCAATGAGAGAGGGGTTTGTAGGTTTGTGTCTAATATGAATACTGGACTAGGGGTGATGAATGATCTGTAAGCTCCCATGTAATCCAAATTTTAAACATTCTGAAGCATTCAGACAATTTATACTTCATGTCCATACCTGGGTTTCATTGTTGCCTCCTCTGTGAGATATGTTGTGCTTGGATACTGGAAAATACAACATTACTGCTAAAAATTCCATATCTGTTACAGACATAAACATTTATTTATTTATGATACAGCACAGAGTTGGCCTTTGCAGCCACAGGAACTGCAGCTGCAACACAATAATGATTCTCCACACAAAGCAAACCTCTGCTCTGGTTACTGCACAATATTCAGAAAGGATCATCTTGTTTTATACTTCACATTTTCAGTAGCAGAGAACTAGTGTTTACCATCTTTGAACATTATAATAAGGGGTTTGGAGTTGAAATTTTATCTTTTTATTGCTACAATTTACAAACATAGAAACACTACAGCACAATGCATGCCTTTTCAGCTCAGAAAGCTGTGCCGAACATGTCCCTACCTCTAATTTTCTAAGCTCCATGTACCTATCAAAAAGTGTCTTAAAAGACTTTATCATATCCGTTGCCAGCAGCCCATTCCACGCACTCACCACTCTCTGAATAATAAAAAAACATACCCCTGACATCTCCTCTGTACCTACTCCCCAGCACCTTACACCTGTGTCCTCGTGTGGCAACCATTTCAGCCCTGCGGAAAAGCCTCCGACTATCCACACAATCAATGCCTCTCATCATCTTGTACACCTCTATCAGGTCACCTTTCATCTTCTGTCATTCCAAGGAGTAAAGGCCAAGTTCACTCAACCTATTCTCATAAGGCATGCTCCCCAATCCAGGCAACGTCCTTGTAAATCTCCTCTGCACCCTTTCTATGGCTTCCACATCTTCCTGTAGTGAGGCGACCAGAACTGAGCATAGTACTCCAAGTGGGGTCTGACCAGGGTCCTACATAGCTGCAACATTACCTCTCGGCTCCTAAATTTAATTCCATGATTGTTGAAGGCCAATACACCATATGCCTTATTAACCAGAGTCCACCTGCACAGCTGTTTTGCACGTCCTATGGACTCGGACCCCTCTGATCCTCCACACTGCCAAGAGTCTTGCCATTAATACTACATTCTGCCATCCTATTTGACCTAACAAAATGAACCACTTCACACTTATCTAGGTTGAACTCTGTCTGCCACTTCTCAGCCCAGTTTTGCATCCTGTCAATGTTCCACTGTAACCTCTGATGGCCCTCCACACTATCCACAACACCTCCAACCTTAGTGTCATCAGCAAACTTACTAACCCATCCCTCCACTTCCTCATCCAGGTCATTTATAAAAATCACGAAGAGTAATGGTCCCAGAACAGATCCCTGAGGCACTCCACTGGTGAATAACCTCCATGCAAATTATGAGCTGTCTGCAATCACTCTTTGCCTTCTGTGTGCAAACCATTTCTGGACCCATAAAGCAATGCCCCTTGGATCTGATGCTGCCTTACTTTCTCAATAAGCCTTGCATGGGATACCTTGTGAAATGTCTTGCTGAAATCTGTATACACTACATCTAGCGCTCTTCTTTCATCAATGTGTTTAGTCACATCCTCAAAAAATTCAATCAGATTCGTAAGGCACAACCTGCCCTTGACAAAGGCAAAGTCTTGTGGTAACTATTTCAGCCCTGGGATAAAGCCTCTGACTAACCACACGATCAATGCCTCTCATCATCACTTTCTATCTGATTTACCTACATTTCTGTGTCTGTGTGATTTCTCCTTCACAATATGGTGTAGCAGATCACCTGACAATATTCACACTGTCCCATGAGCATCTCACTGATCTCTCCAGAGCTCTGTAGCAGATTGTCCCTCAGGCAGAAGGAACAAACTGCCCAAAATAAAAATCAGCTCATTTACCAACTGGCCATAAAACTGTTTTTTGAATTCAATACTGAGATCAGCAATTGCATATGGAAACCAAATGTCCCATCCTCAATAAATTGCTTTGATGGCCTTAGACTATTAGTGAATGTCATGTTCCTTCTTGATATGGTTTGCCATTTTATTTCTAGCCACTAGATATCATTGCTTACTTGTGAGTTTACAGCAGTTTTTCATTCCATACTATTGTGTTTCTAAGCAATTGACCTTTGACATCTGGTCAGCCATTTTATAATCACGTATGCTTATTCATTTATCAGAAGCATCTTGTTATAAGTCAAAGGAATTTTAATCAATATTTGAATGCATCTCTTGTGAGAACAGCCAGAAGCACTGTCTTTTTATTCAGCTCCTAGTGCACTGCAATTCATTGGTGATCAATAAAACCACATTCAAACTACAACTACACCTGGACTGGAGTTTAAAAAAAATGGGGAAAACTCTTGAGTGAGGGCAGAATAGTAAAAGTTGAATTGTGAACAGATTTTATTTCCCAAATCCTGCTTCACATTTTTTAAAATAATGGTAGTTAACCATATAAAGAGAAATATCAAAGGAAATCAAGAGCAGTACTGTTACTGATGAGGATAATGTCACCAATGCAAAAATCAAATTTCAAAGCCAGCCCATCTTTAAACCATCTTTAAATCTTCATTTATCCTATTATCACACACCTTTTGCATCACACAGCATCTTTCCTGACATACTTTTTCTGTCTTGTACTCCCTCAGAAACCCTTTCTTTTGTACTTCCTTCCGTTGTTTCTCTACACCTCAAGACTTGTTATCGCTCACATTTTCCAGTTCTGAGGTAAGGTCGTTGCCTTGAAGGATCAGCTGTTCCTCTCCCCGCAGCTGCCGTCTGACATCCTGAGCATTCCCAGCACTTTTCTGCCAATATCTCAGGGTTTGATCATTTAGGGAATTTCTTTTTAGAAAACAATGCATTCCTTTTGTTCAGATCTTTGCAATAAACAGTGATTAGGGGATAATACTACATTGAAAGTAACTGTTTGGTTTGTTGGGGGGAGAGAGAGAGAGGGTCCAGGAACTACATCACGGGGGGGGCAGTTGAATTACTAGTTGTCTTAATTTTCAGCCAAAGTGTTATATTCGATCAGCCAGTGAGCTGGAGGCTGCAGGGGCTTTATTTTCCAGTGATCCACATTTCCCCATCTGATAATAACACACAGATGATCACTGTACTCTCAGTTCTCTTCATTGGTTTACAAAGTCTATTTAAGGGACACAAGATTACTTCTTTATTTATACATCGCAGAGTAAGCCCTCCTGGCCCTTTGAGCCACGCTGACCCAGTGACCCCGACAAGCCTGATTAAACTTCATCCAATCATGGAACAATTTACAACGATCAAATAACTGTCTTTGGGCAATGGGAGGAAAGTGGAGCACCCAGGGAAACATTCAATGGGGTGGACACAGAGACTCCTTACGGGACAGCATCGGAATTGAACTCCAAACTCCGAAAAGCCCCGAGGAGTAATCGTGTTGCGCTAACCTCTACGCTACCATGATGCCCATCTCAGGATCATCTCAGTAAAGCAGACCTGTGACTTAATCTACAGCAACTTTGTACAATGACAGCAGGGTATGTTGTCCAGTGATATATAGTGAGTGGTAGATAGGTGAAAAATGCACCTGATCTTTATTTTTGAGAATTACAAGAGAATGATTTTACACATGCATTGCCCAAATGATTGCTTTTAACTGGAGGCTGTACTGAGGAAGAGCTTATTGAATACACTTTCAAATACAACAGCTAATTTCCCAAAACTGAGTACAACAGGTGAGACCATCTAAATCTATCTTCAACCCAGCCTCTTGGTTCTCTGCCATACCACACCTGAGGTGAGATTCCATCGCCTGATGTTTCAGGAATAATGGAGTCACCAGGTTACAGTGGAAGCAACACCATTCATTCATGTGTTGTAAACCAACACATTGGCACTCTAATCCTGGCTTTTTGTTGACTGTAACCAAATCAAGTTCCTTAAGATTCAACAGCTAGCTATCGTATTCATCATGAAATAATTAAAGGAAAAAAGAAACCTACCCCTGTTCTTTCTCTTCAGGTAGCAAAGTAGACAAACGACAATCAGTATTAGAAGAATCCCGACAACACTGAGCGCAATTATGTAAGTGGGTCTGTGGTAAAGAATAGGAAAGGGTCAGTCCCGGGTTATTACTTATTCTTGGCCATTTGTAAAGTCTGACATTTACACAGCATTTTTCATGAACTCAGGATGTCTGCAGCTCAGAAATGATCATTAGACACTGTTGACAGCAATGGGAACTTGCAACAGCCAATCTGCTCACAGCAAGATCTCACAAGCAGAAATGTGATCATGAACAATGATAGTGATGTTGGTTAAAGAGTATCTAATGTCCAGGCCATTTGAGAACCCTTGCATGTTCTTTTACAAACATTTCATTGGAACTGTTACATTAAAGGATTGATTGGTGGCTTCTTCTTTGACAGACAGCGTTGCTGACCATGAAGCTGTACCTCTTCTTTGAACAGCTTCCATGGTTTTCTTTGTTTCGTGACTGTCTAGACCCTTGGTTGGATTGGATGAGTCAGGCTGAAGGGCCTGTTCTAATCTATAACAATGGCTTTATTACTCAGAATATTTAGGGTGAGAAAATTATCATTGATCTCAGGCTTGATGCCTGTACAAGAAAATCAGTTTCCAACACTATTTCATTGAAGTTAAGCATGTCAAATCTTTTTAATACCAGTTAAAGAGAAACAAATTTCTCTCCCAACTGGCTCTATTTAGTAGTAGCAGTGAAACCAGCCGTAGAGAGAAACTCATACTTTACATTTTAAATGATGTAGATTCTTCCCCTTGTGTAGTTGTCATAGATTCTGTCACAGTATTTTCACAGAGATGGATTGGCCCTGTTAAAAGAAAATCAAATTAAATTTTATCTGCTTTGTACTTGCAAAAACAAGAGAGCACAATTGTTAGACCAATGGGTACCTGAACATGATGGACTAAAGGTGATCTGTTACTCAATACACATACAGATTAAAGATGAGATTTATTTGGCACATGTACATCAGATCACACAGTGAAATGCATCATTAGCATCATTAGCAATAACAACCAACACAGAATATGTTCTGGGGGAAGCCTGCAAGAGTTTCATGGCTTGCCTGTGAATTAATAATACTTCCCTGTGTGCCTTTGGAATGTAAGAGGAAATCAGAGCACCCAGAGGAAACCCACACAGTCACTGGGAGAATGCACAAACAACGTGCAACAGTGGTGGGAAATGGGGCCCAATTGCTGATCGCTGGCGTTGTAATGGTGTTATGCTTATTGCTGTTCTCCTGAGCACCCAATTACATTCACTGACAATTTGGATTCTTTCCCATATTCAGGCACTGGTGATGCTGCTGGGGACTTGGTCTCGGGGAACTGTAATCCTAATCATAAGGGAAAGTTCCAGCCAGGGAGCTGGCCTCTGCCAGCCATGGGGAGACCTCTTTCCGGGGCCCCATCACCCTCTGCAGGGGCATGGTCATAAACTGTACTTGAGTATCCAGGGAGATAATGGTTCAATTTCACTTTTTATCTGACAGGATAATCCAGGAAGTTTTCTCAATGAAAAGGCAAAGTCTTTTAAAAACAATAAACAAAGTCAATGTACCCTGGGTGCCATGGTAGCTCAGCAGTTAGAGTGATGCTATTACAGTTCAGGGCATTCCAAAGTTTGGAGTTCAATTCTGGCACAGCTCTATAAGGAGTCTCTATGTTCTCCCTGTGGAATGTGCGAGTTTTCTCTGGGTCCTCTGGTTTCTTCCCAGAATCCAAAGACGACCAAGTAAAGTATAGTCAGCCCTCCTTATCTGTGGGGAATTGGTTCCAGGACCCCCGCGGATACCAAAATTCGCAGATGCTCAGTGTGCTGGTCTTCAGGACCCAGTGGAACCCCGGACTTTATTTAACATGCGTGCGGTGGACTTTAGGATTTGGCGCAGCTATGAATCCACAGTCTTTCTGTTCACAAAAATAATCACGATCACGATTGAAAATAAGGTGGAAGTATAAAGTGATCAGAAAGAGGTAAAACACCATTGGTCATTGGAAAAGTGTTAGGCTACAGTCGGTCACTGATCGGAGCAATTTTAATGGAGCATGTGAAAGGCCCTGCCCTGATGAAAGCTACAATTATTACTAAGCAACACATTGGTTAAATTATTGAAATACGTATGTTTCTTAAGTGTTTTATATGCATAGAAAGGTAAAATATGCACTATATACTAAAAAAAAAAGTTGACTAACTGACGCTAAATAATACCGGATGTACCTGTTCTGACTTCAAGACGGACTCGGGAACAGAACTCATTCATAACCCAGGGACTGCCTGTACTTTTAAGTCATTTCTAGATATTTATAATACCTAATACAATGTAAATTCTATGTAAATAGTTGTTAAACTGTATCATTTGGGGAATAATGACAAGAAAAAATAGTCTGTACATGCTCAAGCAACGAGTGCTGGAGAGAGAACGTCCGGGTTTTCCCGATCCGCGGTTGGTTGAATCAGTGGATAAGGAGGGCCGACTGTAATTGGTCATTGTAAATTGTCCCATGATTTGGTGAGGGTTAATTGGGTTTGGCTGGGGTTTCTGGGGCAGCATGACTCAAAGGGCTGGAAGGGCCTACACCATGCTGTATTGCTGAATAAATGAAGGGATGGAATCTCACTTCAGGTGTGGAATGGCAGAGAACCAAGAGGATGGGTAGAAAAAAGATTGAGATGGTGTCACCTGTCGTACACATTTAGGGGCAATGAGCTTTTGAATTTGAAAGTGTATTCAATAAACTGTTCCTCAGTACAAACTCCAATTAATTGCAATCATTTGTACAATATGTGTGTAAAATATATGCCTGGCTTTCTGTGTTTACACTAGTGACAGAAACCTCGACCATTCTCAGAAGCTGTCGTAAAATCCTGGCAATAATTTTCTCTGCATATAATTTCGCTGATTTTCCTGCTGGTGGGAGAGTCTCTACTGCTCCAGTGAGCACTCAGAGATTTGAATAACCTCTTCATTTCTGAAACATCTGTTCAAACTACACAGAGTAATAGACTTAAGTACAAGAACAAAATGATGATCAACATTCTCGGAATTGTCCCTGTTCCAGACCCTGCAGCCTGTGAAACATCCCTTTCAACATGAACTCCATCCATCCCTCGGAATATTTCATGCATTAAACTGATCCCCTCAGAAGCTTTTGGACTGTCAAGCACGACTCTCAAATAAAATTTGTAGATCTATTAGATTCAATGAAATGTGTAATGTTCGGTAAAATCAGCAAAGCTGAGTATTGGAGGTAGTTTAGAATTCAAAACAAAGCAATTGATTAAAACATTGAAAATACAGAACATGAGCGAGTTTGCAGGGAACATTTATACCTACGTGAAAATGTCTATGGGTTTGTGAAGAGAAGGTTAATTAAAACAAATATTGGATATCTAACAGATAGAAATGGGGGGATTTATACGGGGCACAAAGAAACACAAGACCAATTCAATATTTTGGTTTGGTCCTTTGACCTTCTTCATCGCGTTTCCTTACACCAATGTCAGGCTAATTGCTCTAAAATATCCTCTTTTCTCCTAAACTCGTTTTCCCTCCCCCCCCCCCTTCTGCTTTCCACAGGGGTTGCTCCCCATGCGACTCCCTTGTCCACTCGTTCCCCCCCCCCCCCCCCCATCCCTTCCCACTGATCTCCCTCCTGGCACTTACCCTTGTAAGCGGAACAAGTGCTCACCTGCCCTTGCACTTCCTCCCTCACCACCATTCAGGGCCCCAGACAGTCCTTCCAGGTGAGGCAACACTTCACCTGTGAGTCGGCTGGTGTGGTATACTGCGTCTGGTGCTCCCGGTGTGGCCTTTTGTATATTGCTGAGACCCAATGCAGACTGGGAGACTGTTTCGCTGAGCACCTACGCTCGGTCCACCAGAGAAAGCAGGATCTCCCAGTGGCCATGCATTTTAATTCCACGTCCCATTCCCATTCTGATATGTCTATCCATGGCCTCCTCTACTGTCAAAATGAATCCAAACTCTGGTTGGAGGAACAACACCTTGTATACCGGCTGGGTAGCCTCCAAACTGATGGCATGAACATTGACTTCTCTAACTTCCATTAATGCCCCTCCTCCCCTTCTTACCCCATCCCTGACATATTTAGTTTTTTTTTCTGTCTCTGCCCATCACACTGCTTGTTCTCCATCTCCCTCTGGTGCTTCTTCCCCCCAACCCCCCCCACCGTCTCCCTTTCTTTCTCCTGAGGCCTCCTGTCCAATGATCCTTTCCCTTCTCCAGCTCTGTATCCCTTTTGCCAATCACCTTTCCAGCTCTTAGCTTCATCCCACCCCCTCCGGTCTTCTATCATTTTGCATTTCCCCCTCCCCCAAACTACTTTCAAATCTTTTAGTATCTTTCCTTTCAGTTGGTCCTGATGAAGGGTCTCGGCCCGAAACGTCGACAGTGCTTCTTACAGATGCTGCCTTGCCTGTTGTGTTCCATCAGCACTTTATGTGTGTTGTTTGAATGGCAGGGCGTGAGTGTGAGGAATAACTTTGTTTGGCCGATTTAAGCACCTGGCCAGATTAAAAAGGTCAGGGTGTCAGGGCTGGATGAGTGACTGGCTGAAGTGAGGCTAATTGCTCCACAAAATTGGGTTTGTACACACTGGAATTTAGAAGGATCAGAGGGGATCTGATTGAAATATATAAGATTATTAAGGGATTGGACATGCTAGAGGCAGGAAAAATGTTCCCGATGTTGGGGGTGTCCAGAACCAGAGGCCACAGTTTAAGAATAAGGGGTAGGCCATTTAGAACAGAGTTGAGGAAAAACTTTTTCCACCCAGAGTGGTGGATCTATGGAATACTCTGCCTCAGAAGGCAGTGGAGGCCAATTCTCTGGATGCTTTCAAGAAAGTTAGATAGAGCTCTTAAAGATAGCGGAGTCAAGGGATATGGGGAGAAGGCATGAATGGGGTACTGATTGTGGGTGATCAGCCATGATCACATTGAATGGTGGTGCTGGCTCGAAGGGCCAAATGGCCTACCTATTGTCTATTTACTCCTCTCAGCGCTGAACTGAGGCTGTGGCCTACAACTAACAGGCTCCGAAAAAGGTTTGGGACTGGCTTCATGGCTGTGGAGTCACTTGCATGAATTTCACTCCTGAATGTTATTTGCTTACTATCATTGTTTGAATGATATCTTTTTTTTTCTGCAGTTCTACTAGGTTTCTTTATGTGGCTGCCCGCAAGGAGACAAATCAGAAAGTTGTATATGGTATACATCAATATTAAATGTACTTTGAACTTTGGTCCTAACTGATAAAATCCCTATATCATTGCAGTGTTTCATGCTTGTTCCTTTACTCAAATCTTCTCTCTGAAAGTCTGAATGCAATTTGCATTCCTTATGCCCTGCTACATCTACATGGTTTGCCTTCACTGAAAGATGTGCAAGGATATTCAAAACTTATTATATTTCCCCTGTTTTCTATTCTATTACCATTTAAGTAATTTTCTACATTATTGTTATTGCCCCAGTCTAAGCAATACTAACTTTTTCCCAAGTATTTCTGATTAGCTGAATTGGGGAAGTAGTAAGGCCCAATACAATTTATCCAAGTCCCCATTGGTTGAGAGGTTGAATGATTCCAAAATAGCCCCACCCTCTTCAATAATGTTTCTTCAAACTGCACATCATATGATTCATTTGAGTTCAGTCTTTCTACGCTGTTGCCTGGAGACTCAGTGAACTAGGATACACAGTTTTTTGCAGTCACATCTCTCAATTCCATCTAATAGAGAAAGATATGTTGGTTTTCTCAACACAGACATTCACGATCCATGTGATTTCTGCACAATTTATCAAGATACAACTGCTTTAATTTTATGACTCAGCCCATTTTCTATAAAATGCAGCACAGATAATTGTTTATAAATTCAGGCAGAGCAAACATGAATAAAAGTCTTGTGCTGTAGGTTTTCTGTCTCTATGTAAGGAGCACTGCCATGAGAAAGCAGCATCCATCATCAAGGACTGCGACCATCCAGACCATGCTCTCCTCGCGTTGCTGCCATTGCGAAGGAGGTCTCACCCAACCAGGTTCAGAAACAGTTATTACCCTTCAACCATCAGGCTCCTGAACCAGCATGGATACCTTCACTCACTTCAACACTGACTGATTCCACAACCAATGGATTCACTTCAAGGACTCGTGAACTAATACTCTCAACATTATTTACTTATTAATAATTTGGTTTTTTTGTATTTGGACAATTGGACTTCTTTTGCACATTTGTTATTTGTCCATCCTGGATTGTGTGTTTTTTATTGAATCTGTTTTATTTGTTTCTACTGTGAATGTTTGCAGGAAAATGGATCTCAGGGTAGAATATGGTGACATACACTTTGATAATAGATTTACTTTGCATCTTGCAGTGGTTTATCTTGGAAGGACTATCTTAAAGAATGGCTGGAAATATTACCAGATGAGACACATTCACACCCAGCCTGAGAAAGCAGATCAGAGGCAGGAGACACTCTGGTGAGAGACTGAGGTTTGAACTGCTGTGCCAAAAGGCTGTTGATTCGCTGAAAAGGGGTGACAACATACACTCTGCACCTGAGTGAAGTTTCAACAACACAATATCCAGCACTCATCAGTCATTCAGTTGTACTCCATCAACCATCATAAAGAATCAAACCCTGCACCACTTACCCGTGCTGTTGACTTCAATCACATTTCTGCAGTTCCTGACACTGTTGGAGATGGACACTCCGATCATTTCACTGGACATTGTTCCATTAACATTTGAGGCCTTGCAATAATACAGATGATTTTTGTATTTTAAGGATTGACAATGTAGATCCAGTTTATTGGTGTCAGATATATTTGAATCCACAGATGGTGTCTTTTCATACCATGAGTACTGAATGGGAAGGGATCCATGGACAGACTCGCAGGACACTGACACGGAGTCCCCACAACTTGAGCCATTTGTTGGTGAGGAAAATTGAAGTAAAGGAACAGACGGGGGTTCTGTGGAAAAGAATCAGTGAACATCTGAAAATCAAACACTCTGAAGATTTCAGCAATTCTGTATCTCAACCAGGACCGACCAGTCTGGAATCTCAGCAGCTCATCGACCTCTCTGAGTCTCTGAATCCTCGCAGCTGCCTGAACTGCCGTGTCTGCCATTATCCCAGAACACAGCAGGACTCCAGATCAGGACAGCAGTGAGGATACTGTATATGTCATTGTGGAAACCAGAGTTACAATCTCTCTAACACAAGGAGACAGTCCTAGGTGGCACCTAACAGTTTGACTTTGCAATGGCAGAATATGTGTGTCCAGGAAAACCCCCATAATGTGAAAGCAGGAAATTGTCAGATATGTACAAAATGAGTGGTGACTTTAAGGAGAGTATAATTGTGATTTGTTTCAGTGACCTACAGCCGGAAGGGATTCCATTAGTACTGATATCTATATGAAGCTAACAAGGAATCATGTGAGACTGGAGAATCAGAAAGACCATAGACCATAAGGCCATAAGAGATAGGAACAGAGTTATGCTGTTCAGTCCACTGAATCTGCTCCATCATTCCATCATGGCTGATTTATTATCCCTTCATGTGACAAGATAGGCCGAAGCCAGCATGGTTTCCTGAAAGGAAAATCCTGCTTGACAAACATACTGCAATTCTTTGAAGAAATTACAAGTAGACATGCAGTAAGGAGATGCAGTAGACATGGTGTACTTGGATTTTCAGAAGGCCTTTGATAAGGTGCCGCACATGAGGCTGCTTAGCAAGATAAGAGCCCATGGAATTACAAGAGAGTTACTAGCATGGATGTAGCATTGGCTGGTTGGCAGAAAACAGAGTGGGAATAAAGAGATTCTAGTCTGCTGGCTGCTGGTTACCAGTGGAGTTCCACAGGGGTTGGTGTTGGGACTACTGCTCTTTACGATGTAGGTTAATGATTTTGACTATGGTATTAATGGATTTGTGGCTAAATTTGCTGATGGTATGCAGATAGGTGGAGGAGCGAGCAGCGTTGAGGAGGCAGAGAGACTTAGATAGCTTAGGGGAATGGGCAAAGAAGTGGAAAATGAAATACAATGTTGGAAAGTGTATGGTCATGTACTTTGGTGGAAGAAATAAACAGGCAGACTATTATTTAGATGGGGAGAGAATTCAAAATGCAGAGATGCAAAGAGATTTGGGAGTCCTTGTGCAAGATACCCTAAAGTTTAACCTCCAGGTTGAATCAGTTGTGAAGAAGGCGAATGCAATGTTGGCATTCATTTCTAGAGGTATAGAATATAAATGCAGGGATGTGATGTTGAGGCTCTATAAGGCATTTGTGAGATCACATGGAGTATTGTGCAGTTTTAGGCTCCTTATTTTAGAAAGGATATACTGATATTGGAGAGGGTTCAGAGAAGATTCACGAGAATGATTCCAGGAATGAAAAGGTTACAGTATGAGGAACGTCTGGCAGCTCTTGGGCTGTATTCCCTGGAGTTCAGGAGAATGAGAGGGGACCTCATGGAAACATTCCGAAGATTAAAAGGGCTAAACAGATTAGATATGGCAAAGTTATTTCCCATAGTAGGGGATTCTAGGACAAGAGGGCATGACTTCAGGATTGAAGGATGTCCTTTTAGAACTGAGATGTAGAGAAATTGCTTTAATCAGAGGATGGTAAATCTGGAATTTGTTGCTCTGAACAGCTCTGGAGGCCAAGTCACTGGGTGTATTTAAGACAGAGATATAGGTTCTTGATTAGTTAGGGCATCAAAGGGCATGGGGAGAACAAGGGCAGTGGGGATGACTGGAAGAATTGGATCAGCCCATGATTGAATGGCAGAGCAGACTTGATGGGCTGAATGGCCTACTTCTGCTCCTATATCTCAGGGTCTTATGGTCCAAATCAATTCTTCTGCCTTCTCTCTGTATCCTTTGATGCCCTTACTAATGAATAACCTATGAACTTCTGTTTTAAATATATCCAATGATTTGGTCTCCACAACTGCCTGTGGCAATGAATTCCACAGATTCACCAGCTTCTGGCTGAAGAAATTCCTACTGGTTGCTCTTTTAAAGGGATGTCCTTCTATTCTGAGTCTGTGCCTTCAGGGCCTATACACCCTTGCTGTTGAAACATCCTCTCCACATCCTGCAGGCTTTTCAATGCTCAATAGCTTTCAATGAGATCATCCCTCATTCTTCTAAACTCTGGTGAGCACGACCCCGGGGCCTTCAGACACTCCTTATTCATTAGGGGAGTGTGACTCCATCTGGAATGTAACAGCTGAATCCCTTCAGAATTGACGTACAGAGTTCTTGGGGGACAAGTCCATTGCTCCCTGTAAGTGGCAACACAACTGGACATAATGGTAATGAAAGCATTCAGCATGTTTGCCGCCTTCAATCTACATGTTGGAGACTCAATCTGAGAAAGCATTTTGAAGCTTCATAAAACTCTGGTTAGGTTACATTGAGAACATAATGTTGCAACACTATAGGAAGGATGTTGAGGTTTTGGAGAGGGTAAAGAAGCTCACCACGATGTCACCCGGGGTGGCATGGTGGCACAATGGTTACCACAATGCTTTACGGTACCAGCGTCCCAGGTTCAACTCCTGCCACTGTCTGTAAGGAGTTTGTACTTTCTCCCCGTGGCTGTGTGCATTTCCTCCAGGTGCTTTGGTTTCTCTCCTAATTCCAATGACCTACCAGTTGGTAAGTTAATTGGTCATTGTAAATTGTCCTGTGATTAGGGTACAGTTAAATCTGGGTACTACTGGATGGTGTGGCCTGAACATTGGAAAGGTTGATTCCATGCTGTTCCAAACAACCAAATAAGTAAATATGTTTCCTGGATTGGAGCATATTAGCTATGCAGAGAAGTTGGAAAAACTTGGTTTGTGTTCATTTGAGTGTAGGAGGCTGAGCAGAGACCTGATAGAAGTCTATAAAGTTCTAGAAGACATAGATGGGGAAGATGGTCAGAATCATTTTCCCAGGGTTGAGGTATTAAATAATAGTAAGCATTGTTTTAAAGTAATTGGAGAAAAGTTTAAAGGATGTTTGTAAGACAAGCTGAGCTTTACACTGTGGGTTGTCGTTCGTCCTTCGGAGTTGAAGACGACCACGACTTCTGTCAGGTGGATGGTTTGTGACTGTGGGTCCGGAGGTGACTGGTAAGGCCAATCTGGACCCTGAAAGCTCGCCCACATGTGGGACACATGAGGGTAGGTGCTGCAGTGGAAGTGGAGGTAGCTCGAGCCTTACACTGTGGGTGGTGACTGCATGAAACACAGTCAGAACAGTTGGTGGAAAGGGATATCATATCAATATTTAAGAGGCTTTTGGACATGGACATGAACAGGGTGGGATTGGAGGGATATGGAACACATGCAATAAGATGGAATTAGTTTAGAATTATATCACAGTCAGTGTAGACATGATGGGCCAAAGAGTCTGTTCTTGTGCTGGACTGTATCACAAGTTCTCTAACCCCGTTGCTCTATTTCCCACCAGAAATGGACTGGATGGGGAGGCGGGTGGCTGGTCAGTGGGTGCCGGTGGGTGGATTACGAGAGCACAGAGGGAGAGAGTGCAGGGTAGGGGAGGGAGTGACTGATCCATGAAGCAGGGATGGGAAATGGAATAGACTGATCTAGGAGGAATGAACACAATCTGTTGTGATCTGGATCTGATTCCCTTTTTATGCTTTTTGAAGTGTTTGGATCATGTGTAACACTTGTTTCTCAATGACCTGTTAATATCAGATTACTAGTTTAGTCTGAATGCAAACCACTGACAGTGATATTTCATACAGTTCAGAAGCAGGCTAATGTGCTGAGCCTCCCACTGGAAACCAGTGGGTCAGACCCCACACTGGGTGAGAGCAACAAATGGCGTTTCCCGAACCCACACACTCCCCATAGAGGTCTGCACTGCAACAGAGCCTCGGAATATCAGTGCTGCCCTGACACTTCCCAGAGAAAACATGAATCAGACACTTCAATGGAAAACTAAAGTAAATTAATGGGAGACCTACCATCAGATACTTGTAGATACACGACAAATATTGGAGAAGTGCCAGATGATGTAATTCCACATCTGTAATATCCTGTATCATTAGAGAAAAGATTCTCCACAGTAACAGTAAATATTCCCTGGGATGTGTTATCTCTGATTGTCATTCTTCCATACTGCTCAATTTGTCCATTTGTATTCACTAACGATGTGCATTGGCGATCCCATATCCAGCACAAATACTTCGGGTCTGAGCGATATATTGGTGCATAGTGCCAATCGATTGTGATCGCTCTTCCCACAACTCCTCTCACTTTATCTTCTGCCCATAAAGCACCTGAAACTGAGAGAGAAATTTTACAGAATATGGACAGGTAAAATCAAATTTACACAAGCCGATTCTAGATTCAAGATTGTTTAATGTCATTTCCAGTGCACAAGTGTAAAAGAGAATGAAATCATTGTTACTCTAATGTAGCACAAAAACACAAAAGATGAACAACATAGTAATAATAAATAAAGATGTTTTATTTAAAGCTGTTGCTGTGTTCTAAGGAATCTGCCCACACTGTCAATTGTTATCATTGAATTCCCCATTGACTGAGAAGACAAACAACATCGTCCCTCATCTCATGCTCACAGCTCTCCACAAGTAATGGTTTTTATTTGATTGGAGTCATCATTATCACTGCCCACTAATGTCTCAGTGTGTTTCCACATTTCTGAGTCAATAGATTACTGATCCTGTCCCATTCCAGACAGGTGAGCCCAAGGTCAGTGGTGGGTAACTTACTGGAGCCGATTGTGTGAGACAGGATCTACCTGAATTTGAAAAAGCAAGATTTGATTTGGGATAGACTGTGATTTTTGTGCATGGGACATCCTCTTTCCAACAAATATGCCTGAGTTTTTTGGGAGATAGTCAAAGGGACTGAAGAGAGCAGGACAGTGATGTTTAGCCCATGGAGTTTAGCAAGGCCTTTGACAAGATCTTTCATAGTAGACTGATCTATAATGTAAGACCACAGTGTAAGCTAACTGGATGGATACTGAATAGGCTTAGTGGAAGGGATCAGATTGTAATCGTAACGTCTGACAACATCAGACTTTATTACCAGTGGTGTGCCATCAGGATCAGTGCTGTTATTTGTTAACCACTGTAATTTGTCATTATTATTATTAATAATTTGTAATGATAATATAAGTAGCATTTTTGATAAGTTTTAGATGACACTGTAGTGCGATCGACAGCGGAAAGAGTTGTTGAATTTTATAATGGGATCTGGAAAATGAACCAGTGTTCAGCCACATTACACTGTACCAGCACGATCCTTCCACTTGAGTCCATCCCCCTTGCCTGAATTTGAAACATCTACCCCTCTTCTTGCTACCACCATCGGGTAGGAGGTACAGGGGTTCTGGACCAGTTTCACTCGTCTCAGCGCTGAACTGACTTTGCAGGTGTGGATGTACTTTCGGGGACTCTGCGACTCATGTTCCACATATCATTTGTTTACATGTTCCTATTATTTGCATGATTCATCCTCTTTTGCATGTTGAATGTTTGTTAGTTTCTGTTCCGTGTGGTTTGTCGTGGATTCTGTTGTGTTTCTTTGTTTTGTGGGTATCTGAAAAAAGATGAATCTCTAGATTGTTTATGGTATACATAGTTTGGTAATAAATTCTTGGGAAAATAAACAAATACAACTTGCACAGTAGGGAATGAGGTGTACAACTACATTGGTCCCTGAAAGTGGCAACACAGTTGGGCAAAGTGGTAACCAAGGCAAATACCTTGCTTGCCTTCATTGGGTGGGGCATTAAGTACAGTTGGGATGACATGTTAGAGCTGTAAAGGATGTTGACAAGACTTCACCTTGTCCAGAGGAAGAGTGTGATTAATTTAAAGAAGGTACAGAAAACATCCACAAAGATGTTGCTGGGACTGGAAGGTTTGGGTCATGGGTAGGCTGGGACTGTTTTCCCTGAAGTGAACTCTGCTGAGGGGTGACCTCACTTTAAAAATTAAGCGGAACAAAGGTATGGTGGATAATCACAGTCTTTATTGCAGAGTAGGGACTTCAAAAATAAAGACTTGTCTGAAGGTGAGAGGAGAGTCTTAGAGGGCTGGGAGGGGTAGTGTTTTCCACATAGAACAGTGTGTGTGGAAAAGGTCAGAGGAAGTGCTGGAGGTGGGTACAAATACACTATTTGAAATACATTTGGACAAGTTAATCTACAGGAAAGCTTTAGAACAATGTGGACCAAATGTAGGGAAATGGGTGAAGCTCGGGAAGACACTGTGGTCAGCAGGGATGATTTGGGCTGAAACACCTGTACCCATAACCTGTAACTCTCTGACTCTGCAGCATCCTCTCTAAACTGGATCACACTTCTGAAAGTTTACATTCAGAATTCTATTTCATTGCAAAGGTGTGACAGCTTATGGACTCACAGCCAATGAGATTACACCTCAATTTCAAAGTACATTGATTATCTGAGTATGTACACTATATACAACCTCCAGATTCGTCTCCCTACAGACAGCCACAGAACAAAACAAAAACAAATCAAACCCATTTGGGGGAAAAATCTGTCAAACACCCAATGTGCAGGAAAAAAATCATGCAAACCATAAAAGTAAGCAAATGACATTCAGAACTGAACTTTGTGAAAACGAGTCACAGTAACAAAGCCAGTTATCACTGCGGCTGACTTAGGAGCTCATTAATTGAAGGTCACAGCCTCAGTTCAGGATAGAGATATTTCAGCCTTGCAGAGCAAAGTTGAACACTGGCCTTTCCCTCACCTACAACAGGCATTATTGTAGTGTTTTACAAGAGATTTGACTGTCATTATCCTGCTCACAATCATGAAATGCAGCAGCCTTGTTCGTATATGTAAATCCACTCTTTCTAGTCCTTTCACTATTTGATAGGATTCAATGAGATACCCATCATCAAGGTCAAAGTAAAAATTTGTTATCACAGTGCGTACATCTCACCACATATAACCCTGAGATTCTTTTTCTGCGGGCATACTTAGCAAATCTACAGAACAGTATCAAGAAACAGGATCAATGGAAAACAAACTATGCAAACTTTGACTTGGCTTTGACTTTATTTTCCCCAAACTTGGCCACAAAGCCATCAATACTGTCATCCAAATCATTGACATGAAACGTGAAAAGAAGCGGTTCCAACACAGACCACTGTGGAAAACTTTGAGTCAATGACAGCCAAACAGAAAGGCACCATTTTGTTCACCCTGTTTGCCTCCTGCTGGCCAGCCAATCTTCTAGTCATCCTCAAATCTTTCCAGTACCACTGTGGCTTCTTCTTCTCAAATCTTTCCAGTACTGCTGTGGCTTCTTCTTTAGCAGCCTCAAGTGTGGCACCTCATCAAAGGCCTTCTAAAACTCCAAGTAAACAGTATCTACTGACTCTCCTTTGTTTATCCTGCCTGTAATTTCCTTAATGAATCTTAACTGATTTTTCAGGCAAGATTTCCCCTGTATGAAACCATTAATTAAGCATGTGCCTTCAAGTAACCTGAAGGCACATCCTTGATAATGGACTCCAACATCTTCACAACCACTGAAGTCAGGCTAACTGGTCTATAGTTCCCTTTCATTCGCCTCCCTCTCTTAAAGAGTGGAGGAACATTCCCAATTTTCCAGTCCTAGAAAACGATTCCAGAATCCAGTTACTCTTTAAAGATCACTTCTTATGCCTCCACAATCTCTTCAGTGGCCTCTTTCAGAACCCTGGGGTGCAGACTAACTAGTCATGGCAACCTATTGATCTTCAGACACCTCAGCTTCCCAAGCACCTTCTCCTTAGTAGCAACTGCACTCACTCCAGCCCCCTGACATTCTCGAAGTTCTTTCATAATGGTTGTCTTCTTCAGAGTTCTTCCTTTTGTTTATATGACAGTGTCACTGTCTCACAACACAAGTATAAATGGAATTCTCTCACTTTTTTTCTGGATGTGCAAGTCCAACTATGTTTGAGATGCTCCACATCTTCCAGGAGGAAGTGACAGACTTAACTGTTCTCTGCACTTTATTTCTACCCCATGGGGGCTGCAATGTGTAGCTTCTACAATTGCAAAGAAATTCCTTACCCTCACTAGAAGTATAAGAACAGCAGTAACAGAGTAATAAAGATAAATATTTAAATGTATCCTCCCTTGAAATTAGAACTCACTGGTGCCATTGATTTCTGTCACATAGCTGCAGATCTCTCTGTTGTTGAAGACTGTCACTTTAACTATCCCACTGTATGTTGTTCCAAGCCGATTCGAGGCTCTGCAGTAATATTGATGGCGCTGCTGGTCGAAGGATTGACAATGTAGAGCCAGTTGATTGGTATCTGAGATCTTTGGATGCCCAGATGAGGTTTGTTCATACCAACTGTACTGAATGGGAAGGGATCCCTGGAAGGACTCACAGGAAACTGACACTGAGCCCCCGAGACGTGAGACATTTGCTGGTGACAGATATCGAAGCACAGGAGCAGACACAGGTTCTGTGGGAAGGAATTCAACAATCAGACACTGAATAAACATCTGAAAATCAAACACTCTTCTGCCTCTTTATTAGGTACAAATATTAACCTGATCATTAATGCAAATATCTAATTAGTCAATCAGACCATCAGCAACTCAGCCTGTCAAAGCATGCAGAAATATTTAACAGTTTCAGTCAAAGTTACGGCCAAATATCAGAATGCGGAAGTAATGTGATCTAAGAGCCTTTAACCATGAAATTATTGCAGGGGCCAGATGAGGTCATTTAAATATCTAAGGAACTACTAACGTCCTGGGATTTTCACACACAACTGTCTCTAGAGTTTACTGAGAATGGTACGAACAATATGAAACAACATTTACAGAGCAGCAATTCTGTGAACAAAAGTGCCTTTTTAGTGAGAGAGGTCAGAGGAGAATGGCCAGACGGGGTCATGCTGACAGAAAGGTGAGAGGAATTCAAATCACCATACGTTATGACAGCTTTGTGCTGAAGAGCCTCTGAAAGTTCAACAGGTGAAACCTCAAAGCGGATGGGCCACAGAAGCAAAAGACCATGAACATACACTCAGTGGCCACTCTATTATGTACAGGAGGTTGAAAGGCAGCAGCTTGTGAGATATCTGTCACATGTTTTAGTGGCTTTCAGGAGAGAATGAAATTGTAACTGGGTTCTGAGACCTGCTGTATAGAGGGAAACATTTGGCACTGATATTAATGCAGAGATAGTGAGGGATGGACAGGGTCTGGATAAAGATCATGAGACACTTACTTTATGGAAGGCACAAATCAATCACTGAGAAACCTACCATCATTTACGTTTAGTTCTAAATTAAATCTCGTATCGACACCTGTTGTTTCAATTCCACAGCCGTACCATCCTGCATCTCCAGAGTGAAGATCCTTCATAGTAACAGTAAATATTCTCCGTTTTGGCTTATCTGTGATTGACACTCGTCCACTCCGTCCGTGTCGCCCATTTGTTTTCACTAAAACTGAACATTGGATAGTCCATCCATAGCACCAATACTTTGTGTATGAGCGGTACTTTGCTTCATAGTGACAATCGATTGTGATCGCTCTTCCCACAACTCCTCTTACAGATTTATCTGCCCACAATGCACCTGAAACTGAGGGAGGCATTTTCAGATTTGAGGAGAAAGGAACAACTTAATGCAAACAAATATTTTTGAACATGACGGTGAAAACAGGTCCAGGTCACATCCAGCATGTGATCCATGATGCCACAGCCAATGATTTTAGTCTGAAGTGCAGTCAGTGCTGTTGCTGTGTCATTGCTTTCTCCCCTGTGTCAGTACATTGTGGGTTCACTTCCCACTCCAGAGTCCTGAGCAGAAACCCAGGGCTGACCTTCCACTGCAGTCCTGAGGGAGAGTGGCAGTGTTGAACTTTCTGATACACGGAATATGTCGGCCTTTGAAATGTCCACACAGGTCCCAGCTATTCCATCTAAGATGCTCCCAATTTGTGTGTGTGTGTGTGTTCAGTCAAGTTTATAAACTGCAGAAAGAGACCCCTCATAATGTCTGAAACTGTGTCCTCTTGTTCTGAAGCAAATTGTAAATATTGTACCTATCAAGTATTCTATGTGTAGTTGGAAGGTGGCACAACAGTGGTCATTAGTACTTTAGTGTCTAGAAATCCAGGTGTGATCTCAATAACTGTTGGGATACTTTGAGTGCTAAAATCCAATTTATTATTTCTGGAATTGAAAAAAAAACAAGTATCAATATTAATAATAGTGAACTGCCAGTTCATCAAAATCGCATCTGGATTGGAAAGGCTTTTAGGGAGAGAAATCTCTCATCCCTACCACTCTGGTTTACCTTTGACTCCAGATCTGGTAATGTTCTCTGCTAACTGCACTACTGATGTGGCCCAGGAAGAACTCTGATTTCAAGACAATAATGTCAAATGTCATAGTGATCCCTGCAGAGTGAGATCAGATTCCAGCAAAGGTAAACCTGATATTCCCGCTTAACAGCCTCTAGAAGATTTCTCCAGCTGGGCATATTCTCTCCCCACCTGGCACTACACTATTCCCCTTTTCTTCTTACCCACTTCTACTTTTCACCCATCTCCAAACTTCACCCCTTTCCCTCCGCATTCCATTTGCCTGTCGTGCTTCACCCATCCTCAGTTCCTGACCACCTAGTGGACCCAGTCTCACACCTCCCCCTCTCCTATTTACACTACCTCCCTCTCCACTCACACTTGATGCAGTGCCTTGACCCAAATCATTGTCATTTCCCATCCCCATGACTGATGCTGCTTGACCTGATGAGTTCCTCCAGGAGTGTACTCTGAACTTAATTTTCCAATATCCTTTAAGGCTACAGGTATTCAAGCACTGTTGTGGAAACGTTGCACGACCCCCAAACCAACAATGACTATGCAAATGTACAACACAGTTGTCACTCACCGGGTAGGAAACCAAAGAGAATAATTGAAAGCCACATCGTTTTATTCACAGGACCAAGCTCAGATCTATCTGTCCTCAGAGAGAAACAGCTGTGAAATAAAAAGGAAGAAGAAGTCAGCAGGAAGTTTGATCAAAAAACCACAGTGACCCAACTGCTGTGTGGTATGTGACAATCTGAAAAGCTTTCAGTTACATTTGGCAATACAGAAACTTTTAAACAATTCCCCAAGACTGAATGAAATGGTGAGAAGTTTTTAAGTGGTAAATGCAAGCAACAGCAAACAATTTGATCTGAAGGAACAATAAATGGCTGGAGGTTTCCTGAAGCAGAGGATGAATCTGAAATGTTGATCAGTCTGCCTCCACAGATCCCACCTGATTCATCAAGTTCCTCCAGAAGTTGGAGAAGCAGACTCAATGGGCCAAATGGCCTACTTCTGCTCTTATATCTTATGGTCTTATGGTCTAAATTTCATTTTTTGCTTGATTAAAATGTTAGCTGTGGTGAGTCATTGGGGAAGGTGAAAATTTAATGGTGGAAAGGGAAAGAGCCCTTATTGAGTGCTGTGAGTGAAAATAGAAAGTTTCATCACCACTAGTCTTGCCTAAAATAGCATCTGGTGTCTCTGGGACTGTACTCACTGGAGGTTATAAGAATGAGAGGGGTTCTCATTGAAACCTATTAACTATTGAAAGGCGTAGATAGAGAGAGTGTGGAGAGGATGTTTCCCATAGTAGGGGAGTCTGGGACCAGATGGCACTGCCTCAGAGTACAAATACGTTCCTATAGCACAGAGATGAAAGAATTTTTTTAGACATGCGGTGATAAATCTGTGGAATTCACAGCCACAGACAGCTGCAGAGGCCAAGTCACTGAATATGTTTAAAGTAGATGTTGATAGGTTCTTGATTAGAAAAACCATCAAAGGTTGCAGGCAGAAGGCAGGATAATGGGGTTCAGAGGTAAATTAAATCAGCCATGATGAAATGGTGGGATAGACTCAAGAGGAAGAATGGCCTAATTCTGCTCCTATGTCTTTTGGTTGTACAGCCACCAATCTGGTGAGACTCTTCTGCAACGTGAATTCTTGAATGTTAAATGTTCATCCAAATCCACAAGCTCTCTTTAACACCTATTTTACCATCTCCCTCTGTTTCAAATCTCGGGGAGTTATGGACTTACACTCCAAGATTTGTACATTATTCTGAACTTGCCTTGCTAATAATTCATTCAAAATGAGACACGAGAGAAACACGACATGAGACCTGATGAAGGGTCTCAGAAAGAAACCTCAATCCTATACGCTAACCCTTCATACCTTTGCTCAAGTTCTCATTTGCTAGCTTCCCAATATCCCTGTTCACCCGGTTAGATCTTTCAATGTCAGTGGAAGTGTGATCTGTCCAGATTCATGCTGTGCGATTCCCTGGAGCAGATGAAGTCTGAGAGAGCTTCAGTACAAGGGATAACAATTCTCACATGTCGCACATTTTGGAGAAGTAATTCAGAATCAGGTTTAATAACACCGGCATACTGTGTGATGGGAAATTAGCTGCAGTTGTCCTAAATGGGAATATTTGATGATTCCCATTGGAGCTGTACGGAGAATCGCCACTTATTGGCGGCATCTTGCAGCTTAACTAAAAATGTTAATTGCTCAATTCTGATTTCATTGTAAACACAAGAAAATCTGCATTTGCTGGAAATCAACACACAGTAAACACTGGAGGAACTCAGCAGGCCAGGCTTCATCATCTATGGAAAAGAATGTTTACATTTTGGGCCAAGACCCTTCTTCAGGACTGAGAATGAGGGAAGAATGTTTTGCAATAAAAAGCTGGGAGGAAGGGAAGGAGGCTAGCTGGAAGGTGATAGGTAAAGACAGGTGGGTGGGAAAGGACAAGGGCTAGAAACGAAGGAATCTGATATGAGAGGAGAGTGGACCATAGAAAAAAAAGGAGGGGACCTAGAGAGAAATAACGGGTGGAGAAGAGGAGGTAAGAGAAGGGTAGCAGCCTGATATCTTGACTACCTATTCATTTCCATAGATGCTGCCTAATGTACTGAGTTCCTCCAGCATTTTGTATGTTTTGCTTTTGATTTCATTGTAGTGTGAGGGTTGAGGTGATCCAAGAATGTGGCTCATTTACTTTGTCCTTAATTTTTTTTGCTGACTTTGCAATTGTTTAAAAATAGATAAATGATAAAGTAATTCAGTATACATGAAGAGCTTTTGTTACTTTGGGTTTGTTCCATTTGTTTCAGGGGAAAACAAGAATTGTTATGAGTGATGAACAGACCTGATGGACAATGGGGTGAAGGGTTAACCATTCCCAAACCCCCCTCCTGAGAACCACGAACTATTACTGTTGTTATGCTGACCATGAGAAAGAGAGACGAAAAACAGGCAAGAACATCTGCGACAGATAAGAGAGAGGGGGAAATTGCTGATTAACTGTATTGTGACTCCTTTTGAATTATTTACTGTTTCGCTGCAAGGACAATAGTTTGCTCAATAACATTCCTCAGTGGACTGCAGGACTGGCCTGATTTGATGGACACAGTCATTCAGAATTGATGTTTAGCTGAGTCCCCGTTGGTAGGGATAAAAAGACAGGTCTGGAGAGACACCCTCTAGACATGCCAGTGGACACTGATTGAGTGTTGGAACCCACAAGAAAGGTGAGGGCTTCGAAGACTGAACCAGGAGGTTGGTCAGTAAGGCTATCAGTGTAAAAGCAGGGCCGGTGGGGACTTGTGTGCTTGTCCACTCATGCCAGAGTGACGAGTCCACCACAGAAGAATGGTCTAGCAGAAGGACGGAGAGGGCATAACTGAATGACCACAATGATACGATGGATTAAGAAAGCAAAGGAAGGTTTGGCTGCTGTAGCTGTTACATCTCGCTCGCTCGCTCTCTCTCTCTCTCCAACGATTACAATACAACCATAACTACATCAGCACTCATGAACTGAACTGAACTTTATACTTTTCTATAACAATTCATTTACCCCTAGACATCGATAGAGCTTGTTTATTATTGATTATTATTATTCCCACACTTTTAGGTTTATTACTGCTACCTTGTGTTATATGTATATTTGCATTATTGATATGGTTTTGTTTATTTTTATTATAAACACCTTTAAATATAGTACCACCAGACTCCAACGGATTCTTCTTTCTCTGCTGGTCTGACACCCAGTTATAGGGTACGTAACAGTATATTAGCCGTGAACGTACAGTCGGCCCTCCTTATCCGTGAGTTCCTCATGAGCAAATTCAACCAACCGCAGATAAAGAAATCCCAGAAGTGCTCTTCCAGCACTTGTTGTTCGAGCATTGTTTGCCTCGTGTCTCATTTGTTCACTACTTTGTTCCTGTGAAAAAATAGCTCCTAAAAGGCAATTAGGTGGTCAAAGCAAATCCTCAAAGGCTAAGAGGGAGCGTAAAGTGCTATCTCTCACTCAGTAAGTAGAAATATTAGGTCTTTTGAAAAGTAGCATGTCACTTTCCGAAGTGGGCCATAAGGTTGGTAAGAACGAATTGAGCATTCGCACAATAAAGCAGAATAAAGCTGAAATTCGTGGACGTGTTAGTGCTGCCCCTACAACGGCAGAAATGGTCTCTCTGGTTTGTGATAAAGTGCTTGTGAAGACTGAGAAAGCATTAAGTGTGTGGCTAGAGGATATGTCACAGAAGCATATCCCCGTCGATGGCCAAATATTACGTGAAAAAGCTCTTAGTCTCTATGAGCACCACTGTGATGGGGTTGATGGGAGTGAGAGAAAAGAGTTTAAGGCTAGTAAGGGATGGCTGGCTGGCTATGTAAAGCGTTACAGCCTCAAGAACGTAAAGATCATGGGAGAATCGGCATTGGCTAATGCCGAGGCCGCAGCAGCGTACCCAGAGGAGCTGCAGTTCTGAAGTCTTGATGTTCAACGCTTGAAGATCCTCAGCCCTCAGGTGCCACAGTTCGTGACTTTAGTCTTATTGAGCCTCCTCCAAAGCGTCCTTATTCCCTAATCAAGACAGTGTAACAACTACTGTACAGGTATTACAAGTTTTACTCATTGTTTGATCATTCTTCACCTCACATCTCATTCATTCGCTATTTGTGTTGTGAGTGAGAAGAACATGTACAGTTTTTCTTGTCAAAATTCCCTAAACAAGACAGTGTAACAACTATTTACATAGCATTTACATTGTATTAGGTATTATAAGTAATCTAGAGATGATTTACAGTATACAGGAAGATCTGTGTAGGTTATATGCACATACTGCGCCATTTTATATAAGAGACTTGAGCATCTGTGTTTTTTGGTATCCACGGGAGGTCCTGGAACCAATCCCTCGCAGATAAGGAGGGGCAACTGTGTACTGTATCTGCTTAAATTCTGTACATTGCATAGTATGAGTGCTGAGTCTGTTGCATCAGTCACTGCTGTCAACTGTACAATGTTCATCCTCAGTGAAGGATAAGTTAAGATAAGGTAAGCTAAAACTTTATTTATCCCAAAGGAAATTATTGTTGCAAGGATGCATAGTCAGACATACATACCTTAAAATACAAAAGTTATTCATTGATGTGTTTAGTACTTCTATCCTCTTTACTTGTCTTAACAGAATATGGAGAAGTAGCAGTAGTTGCTATAAATTGACAGAAGTTCCAGTCTTTTCCTGCATTGCCCCATCACTTCTTGGAAAATTTCTCAACAACCATGGGTCAATATACTGATTGAACAAGTGCAGAGATACAAAACAGCTTCAGCAAAGCATTTTTGTTTCAGCAACTAGATCACTGAACAACAATAACAATGTGGTGAAGAAAAGTGAAAAGGCCACTGAACCATTGTGTTTAAACCTGATCCCAATGCTGTGCATACCTGTATGTAAAACGTGGGATTGTAAAGCATTTTCTGTTCTGTTGTTGAGAAATCATACAGACTCTGCAGCTCTATGAGGTATTGGTCAGACTGCATGTGGAATATCGTTGACAGTTCTAGGCCCCTTATCTTTCAAAGGGTGCGCTATAATTGGAGAGGGTCCAATTATATCCTCCAAGACGATGTGCATTGGCGACCCCACATGCGGCACAAATACTTTGTGTGTGAACGGTACATTGGTGCATAGTGACAATCGATTGTGACCGCTCTTCCCACAACTCCTCTTACTTTATCTTCTGCCCGTAAAGCACCTGAAACTGAGGGAGAAGTTTCTCAGAAAATGCACACGTATAATCAAATCAACACAGGGAGATTCAAGATTCTAGATCATTTCATGTCATTTCCTGTACAAAAGTGTAAAGGAGAACAAAATCATTATCACACTGGATCTGACAGAAAAGATAAGAAATGCAATCATCATAATAAAGATATTTTATTTAAAGTTGTCGCTGTGTCCTATGGAATCTGCGACACTATCAATTGGTATAATTGAATTCCACATTTTTTGAGAAGATAGCAGCATCGTCACTCATCACATGCTCACAGCTCTTCACAGGTAATGATTTTTATTTGATTGGAGTCATCATTGTCACTGCCCATGAATGTCTCAGTGTGTTTCCACATTTCTGAGTCAATAGATTACTGATCCAATCCCATTCCAGGCAGGTGAGCATAAGGTCAATGATGGATAACTTACTGGAGGTGATTGTGTGAGGCAGGATCTACCTGTATTTGCAAAGGCAAGATCTGATTTTGGATAGTGAACATGATTTTGTGCATGGAAAATCCTCTCTCAAAAATATTTGATGGAGTTTTTTTTTGAGAGATGATCAAAAGAACTGATGAGGACAAGACCTTAGAATTTAGCAGTTGAGTTTTGCAAGGCTGATGAACATACCTTACAAGGTCGACTGATCTGCAATGTGAGATCTCATGGTAAGCTAGCTGGATGGATACTGAATAGGCTTGGTGGAAGGAGTCAGATTGTGGTGGTGGAGTGTTGGTTTTCTGACAACGTCAGACTTTATCACCAGTGGTGTGCCATCGGGATCAGTGCTGTTATTTGTTAGCCACTCTTATTTTTCATCAATATTAATAATTTGGAATGAAAATACAGATGACATGATTTCTATATTATGGATGACACTGTAGTGCAGTGGACTGTGGAATGAGTTGTCTAAATTTACAAGAGAATCTCAAAAATGAACCAGTGCTCAGCCCCATTACTCTGTGCCAGCAAGCCCCCCCCCCCCCACCTGAGCCTGTCCTGTCTGCTCGCATTTGACCCGTCTCGCTCTCTTCTCAGTACTACCATCAGGTGGAAGGTGCAGGAGTCTTGGGGCCAACACCACAGGGTTCATCAATGGTTGTTGTCCTGCAGCAATCAGGCTCCAGGTTTGTTTTCACTCACCTCAGCTCTGAACTGACTCTGCAGCTGTGAACTCACTTTCAGAGACTCTGCCTCTCATGTTCTATGTATTATTTGTTTGCATATTTTTATTATTTGCACGATTTGTCATCTTTTGCATATTGGTTTTTTGTCAGTCTTTGTTGTGTGTGGTTTTACATGGATTCTATTGTGTTACTTTATTTTGTTGGCAAAGGTATGGTGGATAATCACTGTCTTTATCCCAGGGTAGGGGAGTTGAAAACTCGAGACCCTCAGCTTAAGGAGTGAGGGGAAATTCTAAGAGAGCCTGGAGCGGCAGTGTTTTCCACAGAGCAGTGTGTGCGTGGAAAAGGTTGCAAGAGGAAGTGCTAGAGATGGGTACAAATAACCTATTTCAAATAGAGTTGGACAAGTTCATGTACAGGAGAGTTTTAGAAGGATATAAGCCAGTATCCTTTTTTGGTATCCGTGGAAGGTCCTGGAACCAATCCCTCGTGGATAAGGAGGGCCAACAATATACTGTATCTGCTTAAATTCTGTACATTGTATAGTATGAGTGCTGACTCTATTGCATCAGTCACTGCTGTCATCTGTGTAATGTTCACCCTCAGTGAAGGATAAGAGAAGTCACGATAAGGTAAGCTAAAATTTTATTTATCCCAAAGGAAATTATTGTTGCAAGGATGCATAGTCAGACATATATACTTTAAAATACAAAAATTATTCATTGATGTGCTTAGTACTTCTATCCTCTTTACTTGTCTTAACAGAATATGGAGAAGTACCGGTGGCTGCTATACACTGACATAAGATGCAGTCTCTTTCTGCATTGCCCCATCACTTCTTGGAAAACTTGTTAGCAACCATGATGCAATATACTGATGTGAACAATTGCAGAGATACAAAACATCTTCAGCAAAGCATTTTTGTTTCTGCAACTAGATCACTGAACAACAATAATAGTCTGGTGAGGAAAAGTGAAAAGGCCACTTAGTCACTGTGTTTGAACATAATCCCAATCACGTGCATAAAGGTGGGATTATAAAACGTTTTTCATTTGTTGTTGAGAAGTTATCCAAGAACTGAGGCTTTATAAGGTACTCATCAGATCACACTTGGAATATGATGAACAATCTTGGGCCCCTTATCTATTAAAGGATGTGCTGTAACTGGAGAGGATCC